>NC_133102.1:15409349-15509349 GCF_022965805.1 Primulina eburnea
CTCAGAATATCTATACTCAAATTTCTCATTATGTCTTCATTCAATAAGATTCCTATGTTCTCTAGAGAAGATTTCGATGATTGGAAGATCAGGATGCAGGCTCACCTCGCTGCACAAGATGATGATATGTGGTACGTTATAACTGATGGACCCATGAAGATTTTGAAAGCCAACACAGCTGTTGCCATTACTGATGGGGCACCTCATCGTATAGAAAAGCCCAGAGAAGAATGGACCACAGAGGATAAAAGAAAAGCCAACTTGGATAATGTGGCAAAGGACATACTATATAAGACGTTGGATAAAGTAACTTTCAGCAAAATCAAAATGTGCAAGACAGCCAAAGAGATTTGGGAGAAGCTGATCCAGCTTTGCGAAGGAAACGAACAAACCAAAGAAAACAAACTTTGTTGCTGTTCAGAAGTTTGACAATATCAAAATGAGAGTTGGTGAAACGATGCATGATTATGATGAAAGAACCAGCTGTATCATCAATGAATTAAACGCACTTGGAAAAGTGTACACAAACAAAGAAGTTGCATTGAAGATAATCAGAGGTCTTCCCAAGGAGTGGGATGTGAAGACCATGGCAATGAGGGAATCCAAGGATCTGAACAAAGTTGAGCTTCATGATCTATTTGCTGATTTGAAAGCCTACGAGTTTGAGTTGCAAACTCGAGAAGGAGAATCTTCTACTCCAGCAGCCACGACTGCCTTAGCTTCTGTTAGAACAGAACCAAATGGTTCAGTTGAAAAAGCTGCTGATCAACTAAGCAATGATGCCATGTCATTGTTCATCAAAAAATTTGGAAGATTTATGAGGAAAAATCAAGGAAACTTTCAAAATAAATATCAAAAAAGCAATTCCAAGGAAGAATCAAACGCTTGCTACAACTGTGGCAAACCGGGTCACTTCATTAATGACTGTACCAAACCAAAGAAAGACAGTCAAGGCTCAACTGAAAGAAGAAAGAAACCATATGAGCACAAAAGAGATCCAAAGATGATAAGAAGTTCTCCAGGAAGAAGCATGGAGTGCTCTTGGCTGAAGAGAGCAAATCAAAGTGGGCAGACATTGACAGCGAGGAGTCAGAACCAGAAACTTCATGCAGTTCTAGTGATAATGAAGAGGAAGTGAAATGTCTGATGGCTGGTGACACAGAAGTGGAATCCAGCACTCAACAGGTATTTGACTTTAGCTCAACTGATTTTACAAGAGAAGAACTTATTTCAACATTGCATGACATGGTCAGTGAGTATCATAAGCTGCCTTATTATTTGAAAAGGCTAGAGCAAAGCAGAATGATCCTATTGCCAATAAGACTACAACTGATGAATCAGTTGACATGTTGAGTCTGAAAAAGGAGATTGCTGAACTCAATACTGAAAGAAGCAAGGATCAGTTAATGATTCAAAGTTGATGCTTGAAAATTCAAAGCAAACTGAGCTTATTCAGGCTTGGAACAAATCATCTGCTGCATTGACTGACATACAGAACTCACAGAAATCAGTTACTGATAATATTGGTTTAGGGTTTAGTAACAAAGATGAAATGTCTCTCAAAGATACTCGACCAAAACTGAATATGGATAAAGGGAAATACATTCACTTTGTCAAATCAGTTATGGTACAAGAACAATCTGAGCCAAGTAAACTGATTGAACAGCCAACTGTAAGTATGAACAAGGGCAAAAGATGTGGTATTGGTTATAGCCCAAAAGTTGTGACTGACTCACGAAGTCAGCCACCAAAACTTTTCAGCAAAAATTACTCAAATGGCTACTCAAATTACTATAACAAGAAGCCAGTTCATAAGAGATACTGGCTGAACAATCAGTTGAAAAATGACAAATCACATGTTGTTTCTTCTGCACACCTTACACCAAGCACACACAGATCGGGGAAGACCATCTAGAATACAGCAACTGGACGGTCAGTTAGATTGATCCAAGCCTGGATTCCTAAAGGACTAATCAACTTTGGACCCAAGTAGAAAAGGGTACCAGAATCTTATCTTGTGTGTGATTGCAGTCA
The DNA here is from genome assembly GCF_022965805.1 of Primulina eburnea. Lineage (NCBI taxonomy): Eukaryota > Viridiplantae > Streptophyta > Magnoliopsida > Lamiales > Gesneriaceae > Primulina > Primulina eburnea. The sequence continues at coordinate 15,411,384 of NC_133102.1, forward strand.
ACAGGTACAAGCATTGAATCTATATGGTACTTGGATAGTGGATGTTCACGCCACATGACAGGAGATTCAGACTTATTATCTCAACTGATTAAGTACACTGGACCAAACATTAGTTTTGGAGATAATTCTAGAGGTAAAACTGTGGGTAAGGGTAAGCTTGTCCATGGTAACTTCATCATTAATGACGTTTTATTAGTTGAGAATCTCAAGTATAATCTGGTCAGCATCAGTCAATTATGCGATAATGGATTCTCAGTTCAGTTTGACAAACATTCTTGTTCAGTCAAAAACTCAACTGAAGAGACCATTCTAACTGGCAAAAGGTGTGGAAAAACTTACAAAGTCAGTTGGAATGATCAACCTTATACATCAGTTTGTTTTATTGCTTCAAATTATTCTAAAAAATGGTTGTGGCATAAGAGATTAAACCACCTGATTTTCAAATCTATTGCATATTTGAGTAACCACGATCTTGTTACTGAATTGCCCAAAATGGATTTTACCAAAAATAAAATTTGCTCAGCATGTCAGTTTGGTAAACAAATCAAATCTTCTTTTAAAAACAAGGGTCGTAAATCTTCTTCCCGATGCTTAGAACTGTTACATATGGATCTATTTGGTCCAATACCAGTCATGAGCTTAGGGGAATGAAATACACCTTGGTGGTTGTAGATGACTTTTCAAGATTCACTTGGGTTATATTTCTCAAGTCCAAAGACCAAACTGCTGCTCAACTGATTAAGCTTTTCAAAAGATTATTAAATGAAAAATCAGTTGGAATTGATGAATCAGATCCGATCGAGGAACAGAATTTATCAATCAAATTCTTTCAAATTATTTAGAGAATGCCGGAATTAAGCATGACTCTCAGCAGCTACCTCAGCAAAATGGTGTAGCTGAAAGGAGAAATCGGACCCTCAAAGAGGCTGCTAGAACAATGCTTGCTGATTCTAGTATTTCTCAAAGGTTTTGGGCAGAGGCAGTGAACACTGCTTTTTACACTCAAAACAGATCAATGATTAATAAGAATCATATGAAAACATCTTATGAGATCTGGCATGGAAGAAAGAGTGTGGTTTCATATTTTAAAATATTCGGCTGCAGATGTTTTATACTTGTCAATGATAAAACTCATTTAAAAGCTTTTGATGCTAAATCTGCAGAAGGAATATTTATTGGTTATTCTTCAGTGAGTAAAGCTTATAGAGTCTTCAACAAAATTACTTTAAATGTTGAGGAATCTATCCATGTTGTTTTTTATGAAACTGTACTAACTGACAAGCCAACCAATCAAGTTGAGCTAGCTGATAGATTTACAGATATAAGCTTGGATGATGATGATGAAGAAGACATCCATATTAATCAAAGAAACCTCCAAACACCTGAACCAGAAGTGTTAGATCAACCAGCTGAACCAGAAGCTGTTCCTAACGATCAGTTGATTGAACAACCAAATGACATTGAGTTACCAACTGAAACTGCTCCAACTAAAACTGAAAATGTTCAGTTGCCCACAGAAGCAGTTGCTGATTTAGAAGCAATAAATGCTGAACTCAGATGGAAGAAATCACATCCTCCAGAGTTGGTAATAGGTAAACCATCTAATCCAGTGAGAACAAGAAATCAGATGCTCAATTTATTCATTCATTCAGCTTTCGTATCACAACTAGAACCCAAGAAGACTGATGAAGCTCTTGCTGATCCAAACTGGATAAATGCAATGCAAGAGGAGCTAAATCAGTTTTTCCATAACAATGTCTAGAACTTAGTTCCAAGACCAATTTCAAAAACTGTTATAGGTACAAAATGGGTGTACAGGAACAAACTGAACAAAGATGGTTCAGTTGTGCGCAACAAAGCAAGGCTAGTAGCACAAGGATATAGGCAAGAAGAAGGAATTGATTACGATGAGACATATGCACCAGTTGCAAGACTGGGGGCAATCAGAATATTCCTTGCCTATGCTTCATTCAAAAACTTCAAAGTCTATCAATCATCACCTTCCTGATCTTGTCTACCATTTGAACAAAGCCTTATATGGTCTTAAGCAAGCTCCAAGAGCTTGGTATGAAACCCTTTCAAAATTTATAACTGATCACGATTTTTCTGTTGGATCAGTTGATAAGACATTGTTCAAATTCTCCAAGAATGATTATATTCTACTCGTTCAAATTTATGTTGATGACATTATTTTTGGGTCAACTAACCCCAAATTATGCGAGAAGTTTGCTAAGTTAATTCAGGAGAAATTTGAAATGAGCATGATAGGTGAACTGACATTCTTTCTTGGATTACAAGTGAAGCAACTGGAGTCGGGCACTTTCATTAGTCAAACTAAATACACGAAGGAATTACTGAAGAAGTTTGGCATGGAATCGTGTTCAGCTGCAAGTACTCCCATGAGCTCATCACTAAAACTGGATACTGATCAAGGGGGAATATCAGTTGAGACGACATTTACAGAGGTTTAATAGGTTCATTATTGTACCTAACTGTTAGTCGTCCTGATATTGTATTTGTTGTATGTATGTGTGCTAGATTTCAATCAAATCCTATGCAATCACACTTTGCAGCTGCCAAGCGTATTTTAAAATATCTTAAGGGCACACAAAACGTTGGGTTATGGTATTCTAAAGATTCATCTTTCAATTTAGTTGGATATTCAGATGCAGATTATGCAGGATGTAAGCTTGATCGTAAAAGTTGTAACACCTCTGACCGGTTTTAACAAAATAACAGTGGAATTTAAAATTTTCTTTAAAATGGAAGATACATTTCAATATATATCAAAAGTATACACATGATCAATAAAATGATACAACAAAAAGCAAAATATCATTCTTGTGATCATGTCAAAATACTAGCAAAAATAACTTCTTCCTTCCATCTTTGGTATGCATATGACCCCGGCTCCAATCAACGTCCCGGCCCGTCGCTCTTATCTGCATCACATGAAATAACTGAAATGAGTATAAAACTCAGCAAGTGGAACTCTTACATAGCAATGGATACATAGCATACTCTGAAAATCATAATTTTGAAAACATTAAATACCATCAACTCTGAAATATAAATATCATAGCATGAATAATAATAACGATGGTATTTCTCTTTTCTCTGTTGGATTGATATCTATATAGTATCTCTGTCTCTGTACCTATATCCCATCGATATACATTGATAACTCTGAGGGATATAAGCCTATGGTCGTTGATCAACTAATTGCATGCAATCTCTTACTATGTATCTATCAATCCAATAAATCATTTAAACTCTCTCTTTGGCATTTCATCAAACACTTTGCAGACTCTTTTCTCTTGTATTCCCTTTTTCACAATTGAGACATAAAATGCCTCCACAATATACAACAAAGTATATCAATACATAATATAGATCAAATGGAAGGGAATAAAATGTTAAAACCATTGAAACACCATACATATAATATCATGTGAGCACAAGGAATGAAATTCCACTTACAACCAATAGAAACATTGATTCTTTACTCTTGGTTGAATTCCTACAACAATAAACCATGTATTGCACCATTAATAACTTAATAATCACAAACTCATACCATTAAATCCATAAAACCAACACCATCACAAACCCAATACTTCTCCCAACACCAAAACAAAGAAATAAACAAACCCATAAGCTTACCTTAGCTCCTTGAACCCAAAATAACTTTGTTCTAACTCCGGATTGAAGATTAATTGCTTGATTTAAAGAAAGGATAAAAATAAAATGAAGAACCCTACTTGGAATCGTTGGAGGAGAGAAAAGAAGAGAAGGGAAATGATAGAAATGAGAGTTCCAATCGATTATAATGCCTAAATTCACCCAAAACACGCTTTTGTACTGTGCTGGGAGCTCGACGTTGCTGCCCAAAACCCAAAGTTCCAGAAGTTGTGGCGCTCGGGCGGTCATAAATTACCGCTCGGGCGCCGCTCTGCGCACCACCACGTTAAAGATCGCTTCCAAAACGCCTCTTCCTTTCCGATTTAGAAAAAGTGGTAAACATGAAAGCTGTAGCCCTATGTCGTTTCTTGCATCTCTCCAAATTTCAGGTCATTTGGAGGTCTGAGCACAAAGTTATGCCCATTCTCACAACATGTGTCACTGAAGGAACGACGAAACACACAACACACTTCGGGGCACTTTTGGCTTACCTTCCACAATGATTTGAACAAAACTCAAAATAAGAAAGTTATAGGCTTATGTCATATCTTTCTAATGAAAGAAGCCTCACCTCATTTGGATCAATATACAATTTATCATGAATTTAGTAACGCCACTACAATAGCACTACACATCATCTATAACCAACCATACTATAAATCATAAATAGAAACTCTTAACATCCAAACTATACTTAAACTTGACCAAGTAGTCAATAAACTTATGAAAACCTAAACCGTACCGTTCACCAAGCTTGGCTATTACAATCTCCCCTCCTTAAGGGAATTTCGTCCTCAAAATTGACGTCACTGCGAAAACAACTCAGGATACTTCTCTTTCATCTCATCCTCTGGTTCTCACGTGGCTTCTTCAATCATATGATTCCTCCAAAGGACTTTAACAATGCCGATCTCTTTGTTTCTCAACACTCTATGTAGAACCCGTTAAATCAAACTGCGTATAAGCCATGCATAATTCTAGTATTTAAAATTAAAATGATTTTTTTTATTTTATGAGTATTTAAATTCTTTTCTTTAAATTTATTTATTTTACGCAGTAGTTTAATTGTTACCTTTTCAATTAAATAAGTGAGGCCGGACTGGAGATGGAGTATTAAGACAAGCTAATAAAGACTCATTTAAGAAGTGGTAATTTAGCATGTTCATTTCATTAAATTATGTTTAATTATTTTTATGCATTTTAGGCATAATTATTGCATGATAGAATTTATTTCATGAAATTTTAAAAGTTCGTGCATTAAGATTTTTAAGTTGCATTTCACGTTCGAGCGAGGAATGGAGACCGGAGAATTTTCAGAAAAATTATTTTATTACATGATTTATTTTTATAAATTAAGTTAAAGAATTTTTAAGTGTATTTTACAAAAATAGGAATTTTTGGGGTATTTTTACCCGCGGGACTTTATTTTTAACGGTACGCAAATTTTATCGAATCGGAGGACTTTTTAAAGGGTTCGGCTAATATTTTCAAATCTTTTCAACTCGAAATATTTTTAGGGAATGCGTTTGGATTTAATGGGCCTATTGTTTAAGCTTATTGGGCTTAAATATCTTTTAAATCTTTAAAATAACATTTAGGGCCCATTATTGATTGGTTAACCATTTTTATATTATAAAATCTAACCTAAACCACTTTTAACCTAAACTAATTCCCCCCACCAGCCGACACCCATCTTGCAGACACCACTTCCTCGAGTTCCCAACAGCAACCTCAAGGAAATTATCGGCCACCTCCATTCTTTGCATTAGGAGCTCTCTCGGTGTCTCCCTCCTCGTGTGTGGTTCATCAATTATCAAGGCATGCCTCAAACTTTCATTTTGCATCATACACGCTAAATACTCACTGATATGTGTGTTTTGTTGCATAGAAATCTCGATCCAAAAATATGGCATGGTGAAGCATTGGGTTTTGTTCAAATCTTTGCATATGTTTTCCCAACTCATATCCTTTATATTTTTGTGCTAAGGGACTGTCCATAGCAGATTCGTGTAGTCTCGGAGCTGGTGTAAGGTTGGACAGATTTGGGAGAGGGCCGTGAGTGTAGTAATGCAGGGTTGTCTCGTAACGGGCTGGTGATCGGGAGAGTGATGGAACCAGTGGCGCGAGGGTTAAACCGAGCCACGTACTAGGTACTGGTGGGCTGGAGACACGGCTTAGTGAGGCTTGATAGTTGCTGGAGTTATCCCCATAGCAGTTCGATCGGGTCCTAGCACGAGAAGGGGATCCGCAAGTGAGGCTCGTATGATTCTCTCGGTTCTTCGTAGGTTGTGGCTTGCATGGGGGCGGTGAGATGGAGCTGATATGTGGCTTGGGGTATGATCTAGATCTTTGTTAGGCTGCCACATGGCTGGTGTGACGGTGTAGCGTGAGGTGTGGGTTTTGGGAGGAAACCATGCATGTGGTGTTAAATGAGGGTAGGGCCGAGAGTTGGTAAGGTGGAGATATACTTTTAGCCGAGAGTTTTGGGTTGGGCAAGATTATTTTAGAATCATTTTAATTTTTTTAAAGATAGGGTAAAAAAGTTGGGAAAGATTTGATTATATTTTGGGTCGATTCGGATTAAAATCGGGACCCCGGTTGAAGTTTTAAAACGAATTAGATAAGTTGTGTTATGGGATCGAGTTTACGTCTAAGAATGCTTATAATTACTTTTTTCTTGGAACATTTTAAGAAGTTTGGTAAGCTTCGGGTCAATTTTAGAGGTCCAGGGATGAAACGACAATTTTTGGGTTTATAGGGGAAAAATGGTCATTTTGTACCCGGAGTGAGATTAGGTCCTCGCAGCGCCTTGAGCACAAATCATGATATTTTTAAATGTTCATGCATCACGTTTATGATTTTTACGCTATTATAATAATCATGGTGCATGCTTGGTTTAAAGGAATTAAGAGAGAAAAAGTGAGAAAGTGAAGAGCACTCCGTCTCCGCCGCGCCACGTCGTTATTTCGTTTGTTTTCTGTCAAAACAAACCAAGGCATGTTTATATCTTCTTTCACTCTTCAATCAATTCATATAGGTATTTTTAAATATCACAACTACACGATTTTAATGCAAGAAGATCGAAATTGTTCATATTTAATTATGTTGGTTAATTATATTACGTGCAAAATATTCATTTTCAGATTTATGCAATATTGCTTGTGGTCACTTTACTATCAGTATTAAATCCGGTCCCCAGTATCGGTCCGGTCACCAGTTACCGGTTAGTTCAGTTGTTTCACCCAGTACTGTGGCAGTAGTCTGATCAGACGTAAATCCGATCCCCAGTATCGGTCCGGTCCCCAGTATCGGTCTGCTCAGTTCAGTTCAGGGACCACTTGCGTAGACCATAATCTCACCAGAAAATTTATTTCAAGCTATTTCAGTACAGGGCTCCAAGGAGCAAACATTTTACTATGATTTTCAGTTCAATTATGCACGTATTATAATTGCTCATGATAAATTATTTTCACGATTATGCCTCATGACATGATAATTTTACTCCCATGCAAATTTTACTATACTATTTACTCGTTATTTACGATATATGCATGTTGAGTCTTTAGACTCACTAGACTTGATTATTGTAGGCACTGATGATGTCGGGACCGAGGGCGGGGACCAGTGAGCTAGCTTGGGTCGGCAGTAGTGGCACCCGAGGACCTCAGTTTCAGCACTTGCCATTTTATTTTTAATGCTCAAACATTTTATCTCTTGTTGAATTATTTTAAATTGTTACTTTGCAAACATTAAATTCTTCCGCTGCTATTTTTAAACATTAAACATTATTTAACAGTTTATTTTATGAATTTGATACTTCATTTAGTTTAAAAGAAAATTTTTAAAATTCCCGCAAATTTTCAAGTAAGGATTTACCGGGCCTCTATAGTTGATATCAGAGCAATGATTCTGTAAAGGGTTGTACTACTACTGACCACGAGAAGCTCATGAAGTCACGTCTTCGGTCTGTAAGTTTTATATTTGCTCATTTTATTCAAAGCATGAAATATTTTAACAGCAGGTTTTCATGAAATCTTTTACGTTCAGATTTTAGTTATGCAGTATTTATTTAAGTTTAAATAAATAATGTAATTATGTATGTTGGTTACGTTTGGAATTGGAAATGTCTAAGAATCCAAATATTGGGCCTTAGGAGAAGTTGAATTTGATTTGACTATATTAATTTTTGGTCAGTAGTACTGATGTCCTCCTTATGGGTCATAAGTTAATCTTTAAAATTATGAATACTTTTGAGACTTGTAGAATTTCTAAGAAATTATTGTTGGTTCTTGGTTGCTAGTCGAGTAAATTTTTGAGGATTTCATATAAGCAATAGCGATTCGAAGATTACGACAATCTTTAGGATTATAAATGTACAATTTGAGGATTTTAAGTATCTATGGAAATGTAAGATTAATTATAAGAATTTATTTAGGATGCATGCTCTACATAGTTGGATTTAAGGATTGAATTGCAGGAATAGAGAATTTTAAGGACCTAATTGTAATAACCAATGATTTGAGGACCTAGGTTCAAAAATAAAATTCTAAGGACTATTTTCGAATTTACCAAATTTTGGGATTTAATTTTGAGTTCGAGAATTTAAAAGTTTAATGAGGTAAAGATGGAAAATTTTATGGGGACAATGATGCAAATTTCGAAGAGTTGTAGGACCAAAATGTAAATTTGGAGAACTGTAAGGGCCAGATTGCAAGTTTCAAAATTTTAAGGATGTAATTGCGAGCTTTTGAGAAACACTTGGAATTTTAAGTATTTATAGAAATGTATGACGTGTTATGAGAATTAATTTTGGGTTTAATAATTGAATCTTATTGTAATGTCCGAGACTTAATTACTGTAATCATACGTTGATTAATGGACATGATTGAGGTTATACGAACTTGAAATGAAGAAGCAGGGCATCTTTACATTATTAGCCAAGATTTTGGACCGAACATCTCAAGATGTTGGACTAAACATCTCGAGATGAGATGTTGGACCGAACATCTTAAGATATTGGACTGAACATCTCGAGATGAGATGTTGGACCGAACATCTCAAGAGGTTAAGCCGAACATCTCGCGCCCGAGCGCCAATTTCACTTTTTGGACAGAATGTTTGGCGCCCGAGCGGTAGAATATTACCGCCCGAGCGTCAGGAGATGTTCAACCGAGTATCTCCACAGAAATTGCCGCGCCCGAGCGGTTACTTGTGACCGCCCGAGCGCGAGTCATGCAGAACAAAAACAAGACATTTGGCTTTAATTGTGCAACGTGGATGTATATATATATATATATCAGCTTATGAATTATCATTCAGAAGAAAGAAAGAAACGAAAAAGGGAAACACGAGAAAGAATTGAAGAATTCTTACGCCTTTAGATTTCGATCCGCCCTTTTGTTTTTAAATCCGACTTCAGTACTGTGTTCCTATCAACGCAGGCTACAACTGGACGTAAGTTTTGTTACGTTTAGACATGATTTGAAATTATGATATTGCCAGAATTGAATATGAATCAGATAGGGCGTTTCAACTACAATAGACATTGTATAATTGAAGTCAAATTAAAGAATAGACTGGTTATACAATTGTTATGATTTTCAAAAGATATTGATTGAGATTTGATATCAGAATTGTGTATTACTTATTTTGAATATACCGATATTGAGATTATGAGTTAGATTAATACCGATTATGAGTTCTGGTATTATATCTGTGATATTGAGATTGACGGGGTATCAAGATTGTATTGTTATGCTATCGAAACATCAGTAGATTGATATTGATCAGATTCAGTATTGATTGAGATTGATCAGATTCAGTAATGATTTCGATTGTATCGTGATATCGATGATATAAATTAGATGGTACCTTGTTCAGATATGGATCAGAATATATACTGATTTGTGTATTGATCAGAACAGGTTTTGAATTGAGTTATTTACTGATATTGTAATTATACGATTGTCATTGCCAGACTGGGTATGGACAAATCAGAATACAAGACTTCATCTTCGTCAGACCGGGAAGACAAAGGTATAAATAAATGTCGATTCGGGATTGCACAACTCGAGTTAGGTTTGACTTGAGTTTCCCAAAATCACATACTTTATTTTATTACATTGATATTTGCAAATTATCAGATTGATATGCTTAGCTTATTGAATCATAGCAGAGCAAGAGTTTGAGTCTAGGGCAGATCAGCCTAGCTAGGGCAGAAACGCAAAGTCTTGGACAGAACTGCTAAGACCCTAGACTTGTGGTATATCGATGAGCTTAGATGTAGATCGACTTATATTGTAGACACTCGATATAGCATGCCCAAGTCTAAGTCTTTGTCAGAACTGCTCAGACCCTAGACTTACGGTGTATCGATGAGCTTAGATGTAGATCGACGTCTATTGTAGACACTCGATACAGCATACCAAAAGTCTAACTTAGATCGGGATCCCTAGATTAGAACGAGAGATGAGTCGAGTCTTAGATATTGAGACTAGAGTTTGATTTACAGATCCGTATTAATTTATGTTTCGTAGATTACGATTCATGTTTTATTTACAGACCAGTATTGATACATGTTGTTGAATTATGCTACATGTGATAAGATATATTTCATGCTGTTATGTTAATTCAGTTAACTGCATGTATACATTGTTTATACTGGGATATTTATATCTCACCGGAGTTATCCGGCTGTTGTCTTGTTTTGTATGTGTGCATGACAACAGGTGGGGCAGGATCAGGGTCCAGAAGATGATGAGAGATCGAGATTAGAGTGGTGATCACGGACTTGGATATAGATAGGTTTCATTACTTGATTGTAGTAATTGAACCTTAGTTGAACTAGATGTAGTTGTACATGATTTGAATTATTATACTAGTTTGTATAATAGATTGATTCCATTACCTTCCGCATTTTAAAAGAAAAATTTTTAGACCCTGTTTATCTTAATTGATAATTAAACCCCAAAGATGATTAAGAAGATGATTAGCGTCCGGGTCCCCACACTTATGATGCGGGAAACCAATAAAATGAAATTGGGAATACTGAGGACTAATGGGTAATTGTGGAATTTCGAGATTTAGGGAAAAGTTGGATGATATTTGAGGAAAATTAAGAATTAATTTTACAATTTTAAGAAGTTTGAGAACTTATTTAGTAGTAAGTGAGAATTGAACGATTTAAATGGTAGGAATTTTCGGTTATTTAGGCTCGAAGGAAATATAGAATATTTAGATATTTGGATTATAATGTTATAATGAATGGTAACCAAGGACATTGTAGGATAAATCAATCTTAGGCATGAAAATGTAAGCGTTGGTGAAATAATGTCGTGGCAAATTAAGAATTTAAAGTGACGACGATTTAAGGAAAATTTGATCGGTTAGTTAAGTTATAAGGATAAACATTGAGTTAGTAAATTTTTGGGAACATAATTTTGATGTGTCACAAGTTGTAGTCATGATCTTAACAGTTAAGATTATACCTGGTGAGAATTTAAAATTTTTAAGAAAATTGGGAACGATGATAGTTAGTTTAATTGGTAGACGCACGTAAGAGGTGAGGTAGACACCTTGTCTTGAGAAATTTTGGAAGTCATTAACAAACTTGGGGCTAAGCGGATATGTGTATTGGAATTTATCCAAATCTATTTGGATTAGGTAAGTTTGAATTTCAAATTTATGAGATATTGGTTCAGACGGAAATTTTGGGGTGAAACAAAAAAAAAACAAAATGGAATTAGTTGCGTTCAACATAAGTTATCAATGAATGAATATTAAGATTTTTATCGACTGAGAAATCAAAATTTTTGATATGGGAATTCTAGAATTCTACGGGTTATAAGTGAAGTTGATTTATTAGAGTTAGTCCATCATTAACAGGGGATAAATTATTAAGTTTATATGCTAGTAAGCATTAAGGATACATAAGAATGCGACACTTGTTCCAATGAGGAAGTTCAGAGTCCTAGTCCTCAACTAGATTGTAATTGGGAAGATGATATTTTGAGCAGGTAATTGATGCTAGAAGGGTTTTATTATTAAGGTAATAGGTCGATGTTATATAATTGAGCTCTTATGGATTAACGTTATTCGAGGTTTAAGATTTACAACCATTTCACATCAGGGATGCACTTGTAAATAATAAGTTACGTAAGTTTGGTGTCGTAAGATAAATATTCGGTTCAAAGATTCTAGGCTAATACTACTCTGAGGATGAAATAAGATTTAACCTTTAAGCGTCCTACTGAGAATAGAAGTCGATCAGTAAATTTTGGTACAAAGGTTTCTTAAGCCGAACTGCATAAATGCTATTATAATAGGTCGATGAATATTACGAGTATAGTATAAGAAAATAAAGGTGCGATAAGTTTGTACATCTATTTCTAGAAGGAGGAATGGTGAGATAAGTCAAAATTCGAGGTTATTAAAAAATAGAACTAGGTCACCATGGATCGTTTTAAGTCGCGATCCGCAAACGAGAATTTTGGTAGGCAAATTTAATTTGGATTAGGGAGACGTAAGGACGAGTTGACACTTATTTTATCAGAGTAGAGCAATAGAAGCGTGGATTATTGGGATACTAGAATTAAGAGTCTAAACTTTTGTTATCGAAGATAAGCGAGTTTCGAGGACGAAATTTCTTTTAAGAGGGGAAGGATTGTAGAACCCGTTAAATCAGACTGCGTATAAGCCATGCATAATTCTAGTATTTAAAATTAAAATGATTTTTTTTATTTTATGAGTATTTAAATTATTTTCTTTAAATTTATTTATTTTACGTAGTAGTTTAATTGTTACCTTTTCAATTAAATAAGTGAGGCCGGATTGTTGATGGAGTATTGAAACAAGCTAATAAAGACTCATTTAAGAAGTGGTAATTTAGCATGTTCATTTCATTAAATTATGTTTAATTTTTTTTATGAATTTTAGGCATAATTATTGCATGATAGAATTTATTTCATGAAATTTTAAAAGTTCGTGCATTAAGATTTTTAAGTTGCATTTCACGTTTGAGCGAGGATTGGAGACCGGAGAATTTTCAGAAAAATTATTTTATTACATGATTTATTTTTATAAATTAAGTTAAAGCATTTTTAAGTGTATTTTACAAAAATAGGAATTTTTGGGGTATTTTTACCCGCGGGACTTTATTTTTAACGGTACGCAAATTTTATCGAATCGGAGGACTCTTCAAAGGGTTCGGCTAATATTTTCAAAATCTTTTCAACTCGAAATATTTTTAGGGAATGCGTTTGGATTTAATGGGCCTATTTTTTAGGCTTATTGGGCTTAAATATCTTTTAAATCTTTATAATAACATTTAGGGCCCATTAGTGATTGGTTAACCATTTTTATATTATATAATCTAACCTAAACCACTTTTAACCTAAACTAATTCCCCCCACCAGCCGACACCCATCTTGCAGACACCACTTCCTCGAGTTCCCAACAGCAACCTCAAGGAAATTATCGGCCACCTCCATTCTTTGCATTAGGAGCTCTCCCGGTGTCTCCCTCCTCGTGTGTGGTTCATCAATCATCAAGGCATGCCTCAAACTTTCATTTTGCATCATACACGCTAAATACTCACTGATATGTGTGTTTTGTTGCATAGAAATCTCGATCCAAAAATATGGCATGGTGAAGCATTGGGTTTTGTTCAAATCTTTGCATATGTTTTCCCAACTCATATCCTTTATATTTTTGTGCTAAGGGACTGTCCATAGCAGCTTCGTGTAGTCTCGGAGCTGGTGTAAGGTTGGACAGATTTGGGAGAGGGCCGTGAGTGTAGTAGTGCAGGGTTGTCTCGTAACGGGCTGGTGATCGGGAGAGTGATGGAACCAGTGGCGCGAGGGTTAAACCGAGCCACGTACTAGGTACTGGTGGGCTGGAGACACGGCTTAGTGAGGCTTGATAGTTGCTGGAGTTATCCCCATAGCAGTTCGATCGGGTCCTAGCGCGAGAAAGGGATCCGCAAGTGAGGCTCGTGTGATTCTCTCGGTTCTTCGTAGGTTGTGGCTTGCATGGGGGCGGTGAGATGGAGCTGATATGTGGCTTGGGGTATGATCTAGATCTTTGTTAGGCTGCCACATGGCTGGTGTGACGGTGTAGCGTGAGGTGTGGGTTTTGGGAGGAAACCATGCATGTGGTGTTAAATGAGGGTAGGGCCGAGAGTTGGTAAGGTGGAGATATACTTTTAGCCGAGAGTTTTGGGTTGGGCAAGATTATTTTAGGGTCATTTTAATTTTTTTAAAGATAGGGTAAAAAATTTGGGAAAGATTTGATTATATTTTGGGTCGATTTGGATTAAAATCGTGACCCCGGTTGAAGTTTTAAAACGAATTAAATAAGTTGTGTTATGGGATCGAGTTTACGTCTAAGAATGCTTATAATTACTTTTTTTTTTGGAACATTTTAAGAAGTTTGGTAAGCTTCGGGTCAATTTTAGAGGTCCATGGATGAAACGACAATTTTTGGGTTTATAGGGGCAAAATGGTCATTTTGCACCCGGGGTGAGATTTAGGTCCTAGCAGCGCCTTGAGCACAAATCATGATATTTTTAAATGTTCATGCATCACGTTTATGATTTTTACGCTATTATAATAATTATGGTGCATGCTTGGTTTAAAGGAATTAAGAGAGAAAAAGTGAGAAAGTGAAGAGCACTCCGTCTCCGCCGCGCCACGTCGTTATTTCGTTTGTTTTCTGTCAAAACAAACCAATGCATGTTTATATCTTCTTTCACTCTTCAATCAAGTTATATAGGTATTTTTAAATATCGCAAGTACACGATTTTAATGCAAGAAGATCGAAATTGTTCATATTTAATTATGTTGGTTAATTATATTACGTGCAAAATATTCATTTTGAGATTTATGCGATATTGCTTGTGGTCACTTTACTATCAGTATTAAATCTGGTCCCCAGTATCGGTCCGGTCACCAGTTACCGGTTAGTTCAGTTGTTTCACCCAGTACTGTGGCAGTAGTCTGATCAGACGTAAATCCGATCCCCAGTATCGGTCCGGTCCCCAGTATCGGTCAGCTCAGTTCAGTTCAGGGACCACTTGCGTAGACCATAATCTCACCAGAAAATTTATTGCAAGCTATTTCAGTACAGGGCTCCAAGGAGCAAACATTTTACTATGATTTTTAGTTCAGTTATGCACGTATTATAATTGCTCATGATAAATTATTTTCACGATTATGCCTCATGACATGATAATTTTACTCCCATGCAAATTTTACTATACTATTTACTCGTTATTTACGATATATGCATGTTGAGTCTTTAGACTCACTAGACTTGATTGTTGTAGGCACTGATGATGTCGGGACCGAGGGCGGGGACCAGTGAGCTAGCTTGGGTCGGCAGTAGTGGCACCCGGAGACCTCAGTTTCAGCACTTGCCATTTTATTTTTAATGCTCAAACATTTTATCTCTTGTTGAATTATTTTAAATTGTTACTTTGCAAACATTAAATTCTTCCGCTGCTATTTTTAAACATTAAACATTATTTAACAGTTTATTTTATGAATTTGATACTTCATTTAGTTTAAAAGAAAATTTTTAAATTTCCCGCAAATTTTGAACCCGTAAACCGGTCTACGTAAAAGCCATGCATAATTCTAGTATTCTAAATTAAATTGACTTCATTGCATGATTATTTTAATGCATTCTTTGAAGTTAATTATTTTAGCCAGCAGTTTAAATTATATTCTTTTCGGTTAATTCAGTGAGGCCGGACCGGAGTTGGAGTGAAGAGATAAAATTTAATGTTTAGAAAACATTTCCTGAAATTTATGTAAGATAAATAATAAGTAAATTTATGGTAAAAGAAGGTTTAAAGAATTATTTAAATAAGTTGAGATAAGTAGTAAATAAGGTTCAATAATTAAATCCTTAATTCTCTAAATTATTTAATGGGAAGATAAAACACTAAAGATTAACAATGCAATATTTAAGAGATATTCGTTTCTTTATTATCCTCCCCTTAAAATCATCTAGGTAGATATCTTCCCCAACTTTCAAATCACAATCAAATAATTTAATTAAGCAATATTTTCCCTCCTCTACCCATTAAATTTTTGGCCACCCTTGTCTAGATTTGAATGATTTTGTAAACTCATTCATTTTATTTCTTTCCTTAATCTTTTCTTGGTGATAATTCATCTCCATTTTTTTTAAACCACCACTAATTAACAATTAAGCATTATCCTCCCTCACTTTACTAAGCTAGAAATCGGCCACACACCCCACAAATTATCCCTCAAATCAAATCATATCATTATCATTCCTTATTCTCACAAACTAAATAGATAGCAAGAATTATTCTCTCCTTTTATCTTGCAAACTTCCCATACTCTTCCCTAGACATTTCCCTCTCCCCCAATCTCGAAATTCAGATAATATTCAGAAGTAAAACCAGCCAAGAAACCGTGAGGAGCCATAGAATATAGGAGATAAATCGAGTAAAAGAAAAGATAAGCAAAGCGCTCCGTCTCCTCTGCGCCGCGTCGTCGTCGTTTCATTCGTTTTTCTTTCAAAACGAAACCAGGCATGTCTATACTTTTTATAAACCTCAATCAAGTCCTATTAGCATATTTTTAACGTTACATGATCATCATTTCATAGCAAAACCGAAGCATGACATGAAATTTTCAGAAAAATAAAAGTGCAGATTTCGGCCCCTTCCTTGTGCTACTTCACGGTTTTGCTTGTTTGTGTGTATTCAGGCGATTGGCTCGACTCCAGGCTCACCAGGCTACATCTAGACGCATTCTAGGGTGTGTCAAGACCATGATGGTCCATTCAAACCAGCCCCAAGCATGTTAGAAACCCGAAATGACAGCAGCTTTCCTCCACTGCCATTTTGGGTCTCGAAATTTCAGTTTCTGCTGTCATGGGAAAGAATCTGATCTTGGCTGCCCTTAGGGCCTATAGCCATGGTTAGATCACTCCCATAGCACGTCTAAGACGTGACTAAGTCACCCCTTTTGGTGGCTTGGTCCATGGTTCACCGGTTTTAAAATCAAACATCAAGAACAGCACTCCTCTCTCGGCCCCTTTGCTTTCGTGACAGCACTTGTGTTCTCGGTTTTGTGTATGAGTGTGGATCTTGGTTGGCCTATGGCCCTTAGCCACGGTTCATACCCTACCATTGGATGTCTGGATCGTGCCATGGTCAATCGAATGGCCAGTGGAATGACGCGAGACGACCAACGAAGCAAGAACAGCCCCCTCCCCTCTCGGCCTTCAGTTTTTGACAGCAAGTGTGTTCGTTTTGTTGTGGCGTGGGGTGAATCTTGGTTGGCCTAGGGCCCTTAGCCACGATTTACACCTTGCACCTAGATTTCTAGATCGTGCCATGGTCAATGAAATGGCCACTGGAATGACACGAGACAACAAGCGAAGCCAAACTCCCAACGCGCGCAGGATTTCCTTCTCGGCTAGGTGTGTAGTCTCGTTTCTGGTGTGGTGCGAATTGTGGCTGGTCTCGTGCCCTTAGCCATGGTTCAAATCATTCCTTGGGATGTTGGTAAGAGTCTCTGGTCGGTGGTTCACGCCCATAATGGCCGATAGTCTCGAAACCAACGCAAGTCTTGTGGTTGCGCAGCTGCTGGAATTTACAGCAAGTTGCTGTGTCGGTTCAGAGGCTCGTTCGAGTTCTCGGTCGGCTTTTAGCCTATGGCCTTGGACTGGACAGTGCCCCATTGAGTTATGAAGTTCATGTTTTCGACCGTTCGTGATTCGGATCATTTTTGAGGTCGTACGAGAATTTACGGTGCGATGTGCCAAATTCACTCTCGAAAGAGCGTTTCATGTTTTGGCCTCCATTTCACCTAGATTTCGACCATCATCATTATAGGTGCATTATTTCGGTATTTTAAGCATATTTTAATCATGACTATATGCCGGTTCAGTGTCGGTTCAGGTTGGTTCGGAGTCATGATTAAATGCGAAGTCATTAGGCATCATAGTCACATCTTTTGAACGTAAATTGCGTAGTTGGTCATGTTTAAGCTATTGCATATTTTTCATAGCACAGTTAGGTTGCAGCGAGCCTGGGGAAGATCCCATCCAATCCAGTTGGTAAAATATACAGGAATTTGCATTATGCCAGTTAATTATTTTACGTGCATTAAGTAGACAATGATTATTTTTATGATTTATGCGATATGGCTTGTGGTTCATTCACTATGTGGGAGTATTATTTTATACGGTCGCCACTGATCGCTCAGTTCAGTTTGGTACCACCCGGTCGCCAGTGACCGGCCAGCTTAGTTCAGTTTCAGACTCCCCGGTAGCTAGTTACCGATCAGTTCAGCTTAGTGCAGTGGCCACAGGCGTAAAACATAATCTCAACAGAAAATTTTACCAGTTATTTCAGTGCAGGGCTCCAAGGAGCAAATATTTTTACTGTGATTTTCAGTTCAGTTATGCACGTAATATAATTGTGCAGTACAGATTATTTCCAGCATGCCTCATGACATGATATTTTATCCCATGCATATTTTACTTCAGATTTTACTCTTTACCTGCGATATATGCATGCTGAGTCTTTAGGCTCACTAGACTTGATTGTTGTAGGTACTGATGAGGCTAAGGCCGAGGGCGGGGACCAGTGAGCTAGCTTGGGTCGGCAGTAGTGGCACCCGAGGACCTCAGTGCAGCAGTTGTTATTTTATTCCGCAAACATTTTATCAGTCGTTGGATATTTTTAAATTGTGATTTTTGGCAAACTTTATTTTCTTCCGCTGCGATATTTTAAACTTTGAACTGGATTTATCAGTTGATTTTATGAATGAGGCCATTTAAGTTCTTTTAAAAAGAAAATTTTTAATTTTCCGCAAATTTTCAAAACAAGGATTTTCGGGCCTTCACAGTTGGTATCAGAGCGGTGGTTCTGTATAGGGTTACACTACTACTGACCGCGAGAAGCTCACGAAGCCACGTCTTCGGTCTGTAAGTTTTACATTTCAGCATTTTATTTCAAGCATGAATTATTTTGACAGCATGCTTCCATGAAATAGTTTACGATCAGATTTTCAGTATTTCAGTGTTCATTTAAAATAAATTATGGAATTACGCATGTTAGTTACATATGGATTATGTGTGGAACAGTATGCCCCCTAGACGCCAGGTTGGACGCCCTAGAGGCAGTGGTGGGCGCCGTCATGAGAACGGGTTTGATCAGAGACGAGAGAGTCAGGCACCTCCTCCTCCTCCTCCTCCTCCTCCTCCACCTCCACCTCCACCTCCACCTCCACCTGACATGAATGCCCAGATGCTAGCTGGGATGACGCACATCTTCGCACAGTTTGCGGGGAACAATGCCGCAGCCGTAGCCGCAGCCGCAGCCAGGCCGACAGGGCCCGAGGCTGTTTATGATAGGTTTATGAAGATGCATCCGAAGGAGTTTTCTGGGACGTCCGACCCCATGATTGCTGAGGGATGGATCAAATCCCTCGAGGTCATCTTCGAGTTTATGGAGCTGGGAGATGCCGACAGAGTCAGATGCGCCACCTATCTGTTCACTGGAGACGCCCGCTTATGGTGGGAAGGAGCGTCGGTAGCCCTGACCTTGGCTACACTTTCATGGACACGCTTGACGGAGGTTTTCTACTCCAAGTATTTTGCTGAGGAGGTTCGCACCAGGCTGACCACCGAGTTCATGAGCCTGCGACAGGGTGATATGACGGTTACGGAGTTCATCCGTAAGTTCGAGAGGGGCTGTCACTTTGTGCCCCTGATAGCGAATGATGCCAGAGCCAAATTGATGCACTTCCTGGTGGGTTTACGGCCGATCTTGTGCCGGGATGTTAGGGTGTCCGACCCTGCTACTTATGAGATTGCCGTCTCCAAGGCCCTAGCCGCAGAGCAGGATCTGCGGGACATCGAGAGGGATCGCCAGGGCAAGCGCCCCGTCCAAGTACCACACCGCCCTCCTCCTCATCAGCATCAGCAGCAGAATAAGAGGCCATTTCATGGGCCGCCTAGAATCAGAGGCCAGCAGCCGCAGCAGCAGCAGGGGTGCCCAGCTCCGAGGACTTTTGAGCACCCAGTCTGTCCCAGGTGCTCATGCCGCCATCCTGGAGCGTGTATGGCCGGCTCAAGAAAGTGTTTTAAGTGTGGCAGTCCAGACCACGTGTTGCTGCAGTGCCCTCAGAGACATCTGCCTACTCAAGGCAGAGTTTTTGCTCTCCATGCGGCGGAAACAAACCCGGAGACTATGTTGTTGACAGGTACCTTTAAGCATTGAGTTATTATTCGAATTTCAGCGTTTTGGGAATCGGGGTTTAGATTTTGAACTTAGAACTCTTATAGGATTGCATGCTATACTCAGATTTATTTCGGGGGAATTAAGCTAGAAGAACCTTGACCTTTGCATGTCTATAAGTTTAGATCTTGTAGTGGGATTCAACTTAGTGTTCCGATCTTTCAGGGAGAATTTTTATATCTGGTTCCGCTACCAAGGCCTTGATAGATTCAGGGGCCACTCACTCGTTTATTTCGGAGGTCTTTGAAAACTTTCTCAAGATCAAGACCATTGGGCTTGACATAGCCTTTTCAGTAGTGTGCCGTCAGGCGAGGAGATGGCATCCACCAATGTTATCCGAGATATAGATATGGAGCTGCATGGTAATCTTGTTTATGCGGATCTGATCGTGCTACCGATGCCAGAATTCGACATCATCCTAGGGATGGACTGGCTATTGAGGAACATAGTGTTGATAGACTTCCAGCGGAGATCCGTTCTTGTCCGACCGCCTGGAATGGAGCAGTTCTTATTTGAGCCGGACAGGTACTTTTCGTTACCGCGCATTATTCCATATGTTCAGGCTAGGAAACTCATGCATAGAGGGTGTCGGGCATTTCTAGCGACCTTTTTATCTGTCCCCGAGGAACCCAACCAGTCAGCCTCAGATGTCCCGATTGCCAGAGATTTCTTAGACGTTTTTCCCGAAGACATCTCTGGTATGCCACCCGAGAGAGAGGTGGAGTTTTCCATCGAGCTTATGCCAGGCACGGCTCCGATCTCCAAAGCGCCGTACCAATTAGCACCGACAGAGATGGCAGAGCTTAAGAAACAGATTCAGGAACTTCTTGACAAGGAGTTCATTCGCTCGAGCTTTTCTCCATGGGGCGCGCCGGTCTTATTTGTGAAGAAGAAGGATGGCTCTATGAGGCTTTGCATTGACTACCGGGAGTTGAACAGGGTTACAGTGAAGAACAAATACCCACTTCCGAGGATTGAGGATCTGTTTGACCAGTTGCAGGGAGCTTCGATTTTCTCCAAGATTGATCTGCATTCCGGTTATCATCAGTTGAGGGTGAGAGATGCTGATGTCTCGAAGACTGCTTTTAGGACTCGTTATAGCCACTACGAGTTCCTTGTGATGCCGTTCGGTCTGACAAATGCGCCAGCGATCTTCATGGATCTCATGAATCTCGTATTTCAGCCGTACCTCGACCAGTTTGTGATAGTGTTCATAGATGACATTCTCGTCTACTCCAAGAGTCGGGAGGAGCACAGCAGACATCTGACCACAGTGTTGCAGACCTTGTAGAAGCACAAATTATTCGCAAAGTTCAGTAAGTGCGAATTCTGGTTAGAGAAGGTGGCGTTCTTAGGCCACATTGTTTCTAGCAGTGGCATTGAGGTAGACCCAGCGAAAGTCGCTGCAGTCAGAGATTGGGTTGTGCCGCAGAATGTATCCGAGATCCGCAGTTTTCTTGGGCTAGCAGGATATTACAGGAAATTCATTCAGGGATTCTCCTCCATTGCCGTTCCACTCACAGCACTGACCAAGAAAAATGTGAAGTTTGTGTGGAGCGATGACTGTCAGAAGAGCTTCGATACTTTGAAGCAAGCTCTTATTTCAGCACCAGTTTTGGCCACACCGTCAGGACCCGGCGAGTTTGTTCTGTATACCGATGCTTCGAAGCTCGGTCTTGGCACAGTATTGATGCAGCATGGGAGAGTGATAGCATATGCTTCTTGACAGCTGAAAATCCACGAGAAGAACTACCCCACCCATGATCTAGAGTTGGCCGCAGTAGTTTTTGCTTTGAAGATTTGGAGGCACTATCTGTATGGAGAGAAGTTCCAGATCTTGACCGACCACAAGAGCCTCAAGTATTTCTTTACGCAGAAGGAGCTGAACATGCGTCACAGGCGTTGGTTGGAGCTTGTGAAAGACTACGATTGTGACATTAGCTACCACCCGGGTAAGGCTAATGTAGTTGCAGATGCACTGAGCAGAAAAGTCGCAGTGATGGCTCACTTGACGATTTAGAGACCTCTCCAGACTGAGATGCAGAGGTTTGAGCTCGAGACTTATCCTCGAGGTAGAGTTCCTCGTCTATCTACCTTGACCATTCAGTCTTCCCTTCTTGACCGTATTCGCAGCGGTCAGTCAGCAGATGAGCAATTAGCACAGTGGAAGAAGAGAGATGAAGCCAAGGGCAGTGTCTTGTATACAGTCACCGACGGTATTGTGAGATACCGAGACAGGATGTGGGTTCCTAGCAGTGATTCTATCCGAGCAGTTATTCTAACAGAGGCCTACATGTCCCCGTACTCTATTCACCCTGGGAGTACGAAGATGTACAAAGATCTGCAGCTATTGTATTGGTGGCCTGGTATGAAGAAGGTCATCAGACGGTTTGTGTCCGAGTGTCTGACCTGTCAGTTAGTGAAGGCCGAGCATCAGAGACCAGCAGGTTTTCTCAAGCCTCTTCCTATTCCTGAGTGGAAGTGGGAGAACATTACCATGGATTTTGTGACCGGATTGCCGAGGTCAGCCAGAGGATCGAATGCCATTTGGGTGATTGTAGATCGTCTTACCAAATCAGCGCACTTCTTGCCTATTAAGACGACTTTCACGATGGTTCAGTATGCAGAGTTGTATAACCGGGAGATAGTCCGACTTCATGGTATTCCTGTTTCGATCGTATCTGACAGAGACCCTAGATTCACTTCCTCCTTTTGGAAGAGTTTGCATTCGACTTTGGGTACGAAGTTGCTGTTTAGCACAGCTTTCCATCCGCAGACAGATGGACAGTCAGAGCGAGTCATTCAGATTTTGGAGGATCTTCTTCGTGCTTGCGTCATTGATTTTTCTGGGAGTTGGGAGTCGAAATTGCCATTGGTTGAGTTCACCTATAACAACAGCTTCCAGACTTCTATTGGTATGGCACCGTATGAAGCTTTGTATGGCCGTAAGTGTAGATCTCCTGCTCATTGGGATGAAGTAGGAGAGAGAGCAGAGTTGGGTCCAGAAATTGTTCAGTAGGCTGCAGATGTAGTAGTCAAGATCCGGGATCGGATGAGGACTGCTCAGAGTCAACAGAAAAGCTATGCAGATCAGAGAAGGAGAGACCTAGAGTTCGCAGTGGGCGACCATGTCTTTGTGAAGGTGGCACCTATGAAGGGTGTCATGAGATTTGGGAAGAAAGGGAAGCTCAGTCCGAGATTCATTGGACCGTTTGAGATCCTCGACAGAGTTGGGACGCTAGCTTATCGTGTGGCTCTTCCGCCGAATCTGGCCGGAGTACACAATGTGTTCCACGTCTCCATGCTGAGAAAGTACATGGCGAACCCTTCGCATGTGCTGAATTTTGAGCCGTTGCAACTTACTCCGAACCTGTCTTATGAGGAGAGACCAGTGCAGATCCTAGACCGGCAGGAGATGAAGCTTCGGAACAAGCTGGTTAAGCGATTCAAAGTCAAATGGCTCAATCATTCAGAGGAGGAAGCTACGTGGGAGTCTGAACCGGAGATGAGAGATCGTTACCCAGAGTTATTCGGTGATTTTTAATTTCGAGGATGAAATTTCTTCTAAGAGGGGGAGAGTTGTAGAACCCGTAAACCAGTCTACGTATAAGTCATGCATAATTCTAGTATTCTAAATTAAATTGACTTCATTGCTTGATTATTTTAATGCATTATTTGAAGTTAATTATTTTAGCCAGCAGTTTAAATTTTATTCTTTTCGGTTAATTCAGTGAGGTCGGACCGGAGTTGGAGTAAAGAGATAAAATTTAATGTTTAGAAAACATTTCCTGAAATTTATGTAAGATAAATAATAAGTAAATTTATGGTAAAAGAAGGTTTAAAGAATTATTTAAATAAGTTGAGATAAGTAGTAAATAAGGTTCAATAATTAAATCCTTAATTCTCTAAATTATTTAATGGGAAGATAAAACACTAAAGATTAACAATGCAATATTTAAGAGATAGTTCCTTCCATTTTTATATGAAATTATCGGCCCCTTATTTTATTTTAAGAGATTTTTATTAGTTGGCAATTCATTTCTTTATTATCCTCCCTTTAAAATAATCTAGGTAGATATCTTCCCCAACTTTCAAATCACAATCAAATAATTTAATTAAGCAATATTTTCCCTCCTCTACCCATTAAATTTTCGGCCACCCTTGTCTAGATTTGATTGATTTTGTCAACTCATTCATTTTATTTCTTTCCTTAATCTTTTCTTTGTGATAATTCATCTCCATTTTTTTAAACCACCACTAATTAACAATTAAGCATTATCCTCCCTCACTTTACTAAGCTAGAAATCGGCCACACACCCCACAAATTATCCCTCAAATCAAATCATATCATTATCATTCCTTATTCTCACAAACTAAATAGATAGCAAGAATTATTCTCTCCTTTTATCTTGCAAAATTCCCATACTCTTCCCTAGACATTTCCCTCTCCCCCAATCTCGAAATTCAGATAATATTCAGAAGTAAAACCAGCCAAGAAACCGTGAGGAGCCATAGAAAATATGAGAGAAATCGAGTAAAAGAAAAGATAAGCAAAGCGCTCCGTCTCCTCTGCGCCGCGTCGTCGTCGTTTCATTCGTTTTTCTTTCAAAACGAAACCAGGCATGTCTAGCATGATTTCCTTCTCGGCTAGGTGTGTAGTCTCGTTTCTGGTGTGGTGCGAATTGTGGCTGGTCTCGTGCCCTTAGCCATGGTTCAAATCATTCCTTGGGATGTTGGTAAGAGTCTCTGGTTGGTGGTTCACGCCCCTAATGGCCGATAGTCTCGAAACCAACGCAAGTCTTGTGGTTGCGCAGCTGCTGGAATTTACAGCAAGTTGCTGTGTCGGTTCAGAGGCTCGTTCGAGTTCTAGGTCGGCTTTTAGCCTATGGCCTTGGACTGGACAGTGCCCCATTGAGTTATGAAGTTCATGTTTTTGACCGTTTGTGATTCGGATCATTTTTGAGGTCGTACGAGAATTTACGGTGCGATGTGCCAAATTGACTCTCGAAAGAGCGTTTCATGTTTTGGCCTCCATTTCACCTAGATTTCGACCATCATCATTATAGGTGCATTATTTCGGTATTTTAAGCGTATTTTAATCATGACTTTAGGCCGGTTCAGTGTCGGTTCAGGTTGGTTCGGAGTCATGATTAAATGCGAAGTCATTAGGCATCATAGTCGCATCTTTTGAACGTAAATTGCGTAGTTGGTCATGTTTAAGCTATTGCATATTTTTCATAGCACAGTTAGGTTGCAACGAGCCTGGGGACGATCCCATCCAATCCAGTTGGTAAAATATACAGGAATTTGCATTATGCCAGTTAATTATTTTACGTGCATTAAATAGAAAATGATTATTTTTTAGATTTATGCGATATGGCTTGTGGTTCATTCACTATGTGGGAGTATTATTTTATACGGTCGCCAGTGACCGCTCAGTTCAGTTTGGTACCACCCGGTCGCCAGTGACCGGCCAGCTCAGTTCAGTTTAAGACTCCGCGGTACCCAGTTACCGATCAGTTCAGCTTAGTGCAGTGGCCACAGGCGTAAAACATAATCTCAACAGAAAATTTTACCAGTTATTTTAGTGCAGGGCTCCAAGGAGCAAATATTTTTACTGTGATTTTCAGTTCAGTTATGCACGTAATATAATTGTGCAGTACAGATTATTTCCAGCATGCCTCATGACATGATATTTTATCCCATGCATATTTTACTTCAGATTTTACTCTTTACCTGCGATATTTGCATGCTGAGTCTTTAGGCTCACTAGACTTGATTGTTGTAGGTACTGATGAGGCTAGGGCCGAGGGCGGGGACCAGTGAGCTAGCTTGGGTCGGCAGTAGTGGCACCCGAGGACCTCAGTGCAGCAGTTGTTATTTTATTCCGCAAACATTTTATCAGTCGTTGGATATTTTTAAATTGTGATTTTTGGCAAACTTTATTTTCCTCCGCTGCGATATTTTAAACTTTGAACTGGATTTATCAGTTGATTTTATGAATGAGGCCATTTAAGTTCTTTTAAAAAGAAAATTTTTAATTTTCCGCAAATTTTCAAAGCAAGGATTTTCGTAGCGGTGGTTCTGTATAGGGTTACACTACTACTGACCGCGAGAAGCTCACGAAGCCACGTCTTCGGTCTGTAAGTTTTACATTTCAGTATTTTATTTCAAGCATGAATTATTTTGACAGCATGCTTCCATGAAATAGTTTACGATCAGATTTTCAGTATTTCAGTGTTCATTTAAAATAAATTATGGAATTTTGCATGTTAGTTACGTATGGATTATGTGTGGAACAGTATGCGCCCTAGACGCCAGGTTGGACGCCCTAGAGGCGGTGGTGGGCGCCGTCATGAGAACGGGTTTGCTCAGAGACAAGAGAGTCAGGCACCTCCTCCTCCTCCTCCTCCACCTCCACCTGACATGAATGCCCAGATGATAGCTGGGATGACGCACTTCTTCGCACAGTTTGCGGGGAAAAATGCCGCAGCCGTAGCCGTAGCCGCAGCCGCAGCCAGGCCGACAGGGCCCGGGGCTGTTTATGAGAGGTTTATGAAGATGCGTCCGAAGGAGTTTTCTGGGACGTCCGACCCCATGATTGCTGAGGGATGGATCAAATCCCTCGAGGTCATCTTCGAGTTTATGGAGCTGGGAGATGCCGACAGAGTCAGATGCGCCACCTATCTGTTCACTGGAGACGCCCGCTTATGGTGGGAAGGAGCGTCGGTAGCCCTGACCTTGGCTACACTTTCATGGACACGCTTGACGGAGGTTTTCTACTCCTAGAATTTTGCTGAGGAGGTTCGCACCAGGCTGACCACCGAGTTCATGAGCCTGCGACAGGGTGATATGACGGTTACGGAGTTCATCCGTAAGTTCGAGAGGGGCTGTTACTTTGTGCCCCTGATAGCGAATGATGCCAGAGCCAAATTGATGCACTTCCTGGTGGGTTTACTGCCGATCTTGCGCCGGGATGTTAGGGTGTCCGACCCTGCTACTTATGAGATTGTCGTCTCCAAGGCCCTAGCCACAGAGCAGGATCTGCGGGACATCGAGAGGGATCGCCAGGGCAAGCGCCCCGTCCAAGTACCACACCGCCCTCCTCCTCATTAGCATCAGCAGCAGAATAAGAGGCCATTTCATGGGCCGCCTAGAATCAGAGGCCAGCAGCCGCAGCAGCAGCAGGGGCGCCCAGCCCCGAGGACTTTTGAGCACCCAGTCTGTCCCGGGTGCTCACGCCGCCATCCTGGAGCGTGTATGGCCGGCTCAAGAAAGTGTTTTAAGTGTGGCAGTCCAGACCACGTGTTGCTGCAGTGCCCTCAGAGACATCTGCCTACTCAAGGCAGAGTTTTTGCTCTCCATGCGGCGGAAACAAACCCGGAGACTATGTTGTTGACAGGTACCTTTAAGCATTGAGTTATTATTTGAATTTAAGCGTTTTGAGAACTTATTTAGTAGTAAGTGAGAATTGAACGGTTTAAATGGTAGGAATTTTCGGTTATTTTGGCTCGAAGGAAATATAGAATATTTAGATATTTGGATTATAATGTTATAATGAATGGTAACCAAGGACATTGTAGGATGAATCAATCTTAGGCATGAAAATGTAAGCGTTAGTGAAATAATGTTGTGGCAAATTAAGAATTTAAAGTGACGACGATTTAAGGAAAATTTGATCGGTTAGTTAAGTTATAAGGATAAACATTGAGTTAGTAAATTTTTGGGAACATAAGTTTGATGTGTCACAAGTTGTAGTCATGATCTTAACAGTTAAGATTATACCTTGTGAGAATTTAAAATTTTTAAGAAAATTGGGAATGATGATGGTTAGTTTAATTGGTAGACGCAAGTAAGAGGTAAGGTAGACACCTTGTCTGGAGAAATTTTGGAAGTCATTAACAAACTTGGGGCTAAGCGGATATGTGTATTGGAATTTATCCAAATCTATTTGGAAATTTTGGGGTGAAACAAAAAAAAAACAAAATGGAATTAGTTGCGTTCAACATAAGTTATCAATGAATGAATATTAAGATTTTTATCGACTGAGAAATCAAAATTTTTGATATGGGAATTCTAGAATTCTACGGGTTATAAGTGAAGTTGATTTATTAGAGTTAGTCCATCATTAACAGGGGATAAATTATTAAGTTTATATGCTAGTAAGCATTAAGGATACATAAGAATGCGACACTTGTTCCAATGAGGAAGTTCAGAGTCCTAGTCCTCAACTAGATTGTAATTGGGAAGATGATAGTTTGAGCAGGTAATTGATGCTAGAAGGGTTTTATTATTAAGGTAATAGGTCGATGTTATATAATTGAGCTTTTATGGATTAACGTTATTCGAGGTTTAAGATTTACAACCATTTCACATCAGGGATGCACTTGTAAATAATAAGTTACGTAAGTTTGGTGTCGTAAGATAAATATTCGGTTCAAAGATTCTAGGCTAATACTACTCTGAGGATGAAATAAGATTTAACCTTTAAGCGTCCTACTGAGAATAGTAGTCGATCAGTAAATTTTGGTACAAAGGTTTCTTAAGTCGAACTGCATAAATGCTATTATAATAGGTCGATGAATATTACGAGTATAGTATAAGAAAAGTAAGGTGCGATAAGTTTGGACATCTATTTCTAGAAGGAGGAATGGTGAGATAAGTCAAAATTCGAGATTATTAAAAAATAGAACTAGGTCACCATGGATCGTTTTAAGTCGTGATCCGCAAACGAGAATTTTGGTAGGCAAATTTAATTTGGATTAGGGAGACGTAAGGACGAGTTGACACTTATTTTATCAGAGTAGAGCAACAGAAGCGTGGATTATTGGGATACTAGAATTAAGAGTCTAAACTTTTGTTATCGAAGATAAGCGAATTTCGAGGACGAAATTTCTTTTAAGAGGGGAAGGATTGTAGAACCCGTTAAATCAGACTGCGTATAAGCCATGCATAATTCTAGTATTTAAAATTAAAATGATTTTTTTTTATTTTATGAGTATTTAAATTCTTTTCTTTAAATTTATTTATTTTACGCAGTAATTTAATTGTTACATTTTCAATTAAATAAGTGAGGCCGGACTGGAGATGGAGTATTGAGACAAGCTAATAAAGACTCATTTAAGAAGTGGTAATTTAGCATGTTCATTTCATTAAATTATGTTTAATTTTTTTTTATGAATTTTAGGCATAATTATTGCATGATAGAATTTATTTCATGAAATTTTAAAAGTTCGTGCATTAAGATTTTTAAGTTGCATTTCACGTTCGAGCGAGGAATGGAGACCGGAGAATTTTCAGAAAAATTATTTTATTACATGATTTATTTTTATAAATTAAGTTAAAGCATTTTTAAGTGTATTTTACAAAAATAGGAATTTTTGGGGTATTTTTACCCGCGGGACTTTATTTTTAACGGTACGCAAATTTTATCGAATCGGAGGACTCTTTAAAGGGTTCGGCTAATATTTTCAAAATCTTTTCAACTCGAAATATTATTAGGGAATGCGTTTGGATTTAATGGGCCTATTTTTTAAGCTTATTGGGCTTAAATATCTTTTAAATCTTTAAAATAACATTTAGGGCCCATTAGTTATTGGTTAACCATTTTTATATTATATAATCTAACCTAAACCACTTTTAACCTAAACTAATTCCCCCCACCAGCCTACACCCATCTTGCAGACACCACTTCCTCGAGTTCCCAACAGCAACCTCCAGGAAATTATCGGCCACCTCCGTTCTTTGCATTAGGAGCTCTCCCGGTGTCTCCCTCCTCGTGTGTGGTTCATCAATCATCAAGGCATGCCTCAAACTTTCATTTTGCATCATACACGCTAAATACTCACTGATATGTGTGTTTTGTTGCATAGAAATCTCGATCCAAAAATATGGCATGGTGAAGCATTGGGTTTTGTTCAAATCTTTGCATATGTTTTCCCAACTCATATCCTTTATATTTTTGTGCTAAGGGACTGTCCATAGCAGGTTCGTGTAGTCTCGGAGCTGGTGTAAGGTTGGACAGATTTGGGAGAGGGCCGTGAGTGTAGTAGTGCAGGGTTGTCTCGTAACGGGCTGGTGATCGGGAGAGTGATGGAACTAGTGGCGCGAGGGTTAAATCGAGCCACGTACTAGGTACTGGTGGGCTGGAGACACAGCTTAGTGAGGCTTGATAGTTGCTGGAGTTATCCCCATAGCAATTCGATCGGGTCCTAGCGCGAGAAGGGGATCCGTAAGTGAGGCTCGTGTGATTCTCTCGGTTCTTCGTAGGTTGTGGCTTGCATGGGGGCGGTGAGATGGAGCTGATATGTGGCTTGGGGTATGATCTAGATCTTTGTTAGGCTGCCACATGGCTGGTGTGACGGTGTAGCGTGAGGTGTGGGTTTTGGGAGGAAACCATGCATGTGGTGTTAAATGAGGGTAGGGCCGAGAGTTGGTAAGGTGGAGATATACTTTTAGCCGAGAGTTTTGGGTTGGGCAAGATTATTTTAGGATCATTTTAATTTTTTTAAAGATAGGATAAAAACTTGGGAAAGATTTGATTATATTTTGGGTCGATTCGGATTAAAATCGGGACCCCGGTTGAAGTTTTAAAACGAATTAGATAAGTTGTGTTATGGGATCGAGTTTACGTCTAAGAATGCTTATACTTACTTTTTTTTTGGGAACATTTTAAGAAGTTTGGTAAGTTTCGGGTCAATTTTAGAGGTCCATGGATGAAACGACAATTTTTGGGTTTATAGGGGCAAAATGGTCATTTTGCTCCCGGGGTGAGATTTAGGTCCTAGCAGCGCCTTGAGCACAAATCATGATATTTTTTAATGTTCATGCATCACGTTTATGATTTTTACGCTATTATAATAATTATGGTGCATGCTTGGTTTAAAGGAATTAAGAGAGAAAAAGTGAGAAAGTGAAGAGCACTCCGTCTCCGCCGCGCCACGTCGTTATTTCGTTTGTTTTCTGTCAAAACAAACCAAGGCATATTTATATCTTCTTTCACTCTTCAATCAGGTCATATATGTATTTTTAAATATCGCAAGTACACGATTTTAATGCAAGAAGATCGAAATTGTTCATATTTAATTATGTTGGTTAATTATATTACGTGCAAAATATTCATTTTGAGATTTATGCGATATTGCTTGTGGTCACTTTACTATCAGTATTAAATCCGGTCCCCAGTATGGGTCCGGTAACCAGTTACCAGTTAGTTCAGTTGTTTCACACAGTACTGTGGCAGTAGTCTGATCAGACGTAAATCCGATCCCCAGTATCGGTCCGGTCCCCAGTATCGGTCTGCTCAGTTCAGTTCAGGGACCACTTGCGTAGACCATAATCTCACCAGAAAATTTATTGCAAGCTATTTCAGTACAGGGCTCCAAGGAGCAAACATTTTACTATGATTTTCAGTTCAGTTATGCACGTATTATAATTGCTCATGATAAATTATTTTCACGATTATGCCTCATGACATGATAATTTTACTCCCATGCAAATTTTACTATACTATTTACTCGTTATTTACGATATATGCATGTTGAGTCTTTAGACTCACTAGACTTGATTGTTGTAGGTACTGATGATGTCGGGACCGAGGGCGGGAACCAGTGAGCTAGCTTGGGTCGGCAGTAGTGGCACCCGAGGACCTCAGTTTCAACACTTGCCATTTTATTTTTAATGCTCAAACATTTTATCTTTTGTTGAATTATTTTAAATTTTTACTTTGCAAACATTTTCCGCTGCTATTTTTAAACATTAAACATTATTTAACAGTTTATTTTATGAATTTGATACTTCATTTAGTTTAAAAGAAAATTTTTAAATATCCCGCAAATTTTCAAGTAAGGATTTACAGGGCCTCTATAGTTTGTATCAGAGCAATGATTCTGTAAAGGGTTGTACTACTACTGACCACGAGAAGCTCATGAAGTCACGTCTTCGGTCTGTAAGTTTTATATTTGCGCATTTTATTCAAAGCATGAAATATTTTAACAGCAGGTTTTCATGAAATCTTTTACGTTCAGATTTTAGTTATGCAGTATTTATTTAAGTTTAAAGAAATAATGTAATTATGCATGTTGGTTACGTTTGGAATTGGAAATGTCTAAGAATCCGAATATTGGGCCTTAGGAGAAGTTGAAATTGATTTGACTATATTAATTTTTGGTCAGTAGTACTGATGTCCTCCTTATGGGTCATAAGTTAATCTTTAAAATTATGAATACTTTTGAGACTTGTAGAATTTCTAAGAAATTATTGATGGTTCTTGGTTGCTAGTCGAATAAATTTTTGAGGATTTCATATAAGCAATAGCGATTCGAAGATTACGACAATCTTTAGGATTATAAATGTAAAATTTGAGGATTTTAAGTATCTATGGAAATGTAAGATTAATTATGAGAATTTATTTAGGATGCATGCTCTACATAGTTGGATTTAAGGATTGAATTGCAGGAATAGAGAATTTTAATGACCTAATTGTAATAACCAATGATTTGAGGACCTAGGTTCAAAAATAAAATTCTAAGGACTATTTTCGAATTTACCAAATTTTGGGATTTAATTTTGAGTTCGAGAATTTAAAAGTTTAATGAGGTAAAGATGGAAAATTTTATGGGGACAATGATGCAAATTTCGAAGAGTTGTAGGACCAAAATGTAAATTTGGAGAACTGTAAAGGCCAGATTGCAAGTTTCAAAATTTTAAGGATGTAATTGCGAGCTTTTGAGAAACACTTGGAATTTTAAGTATTTATAGAAATGTAAGACGTGTTATGAGAATTAATTTTGGGTTTAATAAACTTAAGGCTATTGAACCTTATGATGCGGGAAACCTATAAAATGAAATTGGGAATACTGAGGACTAATGGGTAATTGTGGAATTTCGAGATTTAGGGAAAAGTTGGATGATATTTGAGGAAAGTAAGAATTAATTTTACAATTTTAAGAAATTTGAGAACTTATTTAGTAGTAAGTGAGAATTGAACGGTTTAAATGGTAGGAATTTTCGGTTATTTAAGCTCGAAGGAAATATAGAATATTTAGATATTTGGATTATAATGTTATAATGAATGGTAACCAAGGACATTGTAGGATGAATCAATCTTAGGCATGAAAATGTAAGCGTTAGTGAAATAATGTTGTGGCAAATTAAGAATTTAAAGTGACGACGATTTAAGGAAAATTTGATCGGTTAGTTAAGTTATAAGGATAAACATTGAGTTAGTAAATTTTTGGGAACATAAGTTTGATGTGTCACAAGTTGTAGTCATGATCTTAACAGTTAAGATTATACCTTGTGAGAATTTAAAATTTTTAAGAAAATTGGGAACGATGATAGTTAGTTTAATTGGTAGACACACGTAAGAGTTGAGGTAGACACCTTGTCTTGAGAAATTTTGGAAGTCATTAACAAACTTGGGGCTAAGCGGATATGTGTATTGGAATTTATCCAAATCTATTTGGATTAGGTAAGTTTGAATTTCAAATTTATGAGATATTGGTTCAGACGGAAATTTTTGGGTGAAACAAAAAACAAAATGGAATTAGTTGCGTTCAACATAAGTTATCAATGAATGAATATTAAGATTTTTATCGACTAAGAAATCAAAATTTTTGATATGGGAATTCTAGAATTCTATGGGTTATAAGTGAAGTTGATTTATTAGAGTTAGTCCATCATTAACAGGGGATAAATTATTAAGTTTATATGCTAGTAAGCATTAAGGATACATAAGAATGCGACACTTGTTCCAATGAGGAAGTTCAGAGTCCTAGTCCTCAACTAGATTGTAATTGGGAAGATGATAGTTTGAGCAGGTAATTGATGCTAGAAGGCTTTTATTATTAAGGTAATAGGTCGATGTTATTGATAAAGATAAAATATTATATATTAATTAAATGTTTTATTATATAAATATATAGTTTTTGTTTTATTAAATGTTTAAATATTATATGTTTTATAATAAATTGTATAAAATATAAGTTGTGTAATTATAAGTTTTTACTATTTTTACAAGTTCGATAAAACACGAATAAACTTGGTGTTGCAAATGGGATTAAGATGATTCTTGGACCTGTAGAAAGTTGATGTTAATATCTACAATATTGATGGAAAGTATGAGATAAAAATCTTCTCACAAGTGGGATCAAATTATGCAACAAATAAAGTTACCAAAAGAGTGGCAGTTTTACCATACTCTAGTATTTTGACCATATCTCTCAAATTACCTTGTCAAATGGTTTAAAAAAATTACCACAACTAGACAACTCAATTATCCACATGTTTCTTTTTATGTGAAGAAGAAAATTCGGAGAAGAAGATTTTCAAAAGTTATGTGTATTAAAATATTAATTTCTTGGAACACCAATGAAGACTTATGTGTAAAAAATAATATTTTATTTGTGGTTGTCTCCCCAAATTTTTCTATAAATAGGGGTGCATTGTAATGTATTGAAATATCCCTCATTCTATGAACAAACCTTTGAGTTCATAATATTTCTCTCTATATTTTTCTTTTATTTCTTCATTTAAATATAATTAGCATGTTAATTTCATATTCAAAGTTTTACACTTTGAATAATGAATAACTTCCTAAAGTTGAGATGATAAGGTGAAACTCTTGGCATGATAATAAGGTTATTAAAAGGTAAGAATCTATGTTTTATATTATTTAATCATTATTTATTGTTTATGTTATATTTATTTCTTTAAGCATTTTTATACCCTACTTATAAGTGGGAGTTTTGATTTATTGTTGCTATATGTTACACTAAATTCTTGGAACCATTTAAATGTTAGTTTGGTATTACCAACCATTTAAAGTGGATGCCTTGATTTATTATATATAAATATATTATAATATTAAATTCTTGGAACCATTTAAATGTTAGTTTGGTTTTACCAACCATTTAACTTGGATTCCTTGATTTATTATGTATAAATATATCATAATAATATTTTCTTGGTACCATTTAAATGTTAGTTTGGTTTTACCAACCATTTAAAGTGGGAACCTTGATTTAGTGTTTACAAATATATATATAGCACAATAAATACTTGACCACATTTATAAGTTTTGGTATATATTATATATTTATGAGATAATAAATTATAACATAATATAAATATGATTATTTAATATATTGGAACCATTTTATTAAGTGGATTTCAATATTGTTCGTTAATGTTAACTTTATTAAAATACCAAGAGTGGATCCTTTAATCTCAACTACTTAAATTAAAATTTGAACAATTAAAATTTACCCATTAAATATTCAAACAATTAAAATTATAAAGAAACAAAAACAAAAACAAAACAAAAAGACATTGTAGTGGACTTATAATTACCTTAGCTTCACTGTGGATACGATATTCGGACTCACCGAATTATATTACTTGTGGACAACCTGCTCTTGGGAGTGCAACAATCAAAGTCGCAACAAGTTTTTGGCGCTGTTGCCGGGGAAGTATAATTTAATTTCAAGTCTGTTTAATATTGTTTATAGTTTATTTTTCTTTATTTGAATTTTTATTGCTTTTGTGTGTTTTTTTTTTCTTTTTCTTTTACATTTGCAAGAGCATTTGGTCACGTACACTTAGTGGTCGACTCATTCGAAACAACCCTTTATTTTTACAAAACATGGCGGAAGAACCCATCCAAGAAAATGAAGATGAAATTCAATCTCAACATGATCATGATAGACGAAGAACACTTAGAGATCACATGAATCCTACACGTACTAGTGCACCTTCATGTCTAGTTTTTCCCCCTGATGCATCTCATTTCAATTTTAAGCCTGGT
The DNA here is from genome assembly GCF_022965805.1 of Primulina eburnea. NCBI lineage: Eukaryota > Viridiplantae > Streptophyta > Magnoliopsida > Lamiales > Gesneriaceae > Primulina > Primulina eburnea. Next base: position 15,447,155 of record NC_133102.1, read on the forward strand.
ATTATCCAACTTTTACCCAACTTTCATGGCTTAGATTCTGAAAATCCATACATGCATTTACGAGAGTTTGAAGAAGTGTGCAACACATATAATGATCTAAATTGTAGCATGAACACCATTCGACTTAAGCTTTTTCCTTTTTCTTTAAAAGATAAAGCTAAAACTTGGCTACAAAATCTTAGATAGGGATCCATTCGAACTTGGGATGAATTGCAACAACAATTTTTGAAAAAGTTTTTTCCATCTCATAGAACAAATTCTTTCAAAAGGCAAATCATCACTTTCAATCAAAAACAAGGAGAAACTTTTTATCAGTGTTGGGATAGATACAAAGAATTGCTTAATCTTTGTCCACATCATGGTTTTGAAATTTGGAGAGTTGTTTCTCAATTTTATGAAGGCTTAACACCTAAAGATAGGCAAATGGTTGAATTTATGTGTAATGGAACATTTGAAGATAAAGATCCAAACGAAGCAATTGAGTATCTCGATTCATTAGCTGAAAATGCTCAAAATTGGGATACTATAGGTACAATTGAACCATCAAACAAGATTCAATCTCCTACATCTGGTGGAGGTATGTACACTCTCAAAGATGAACATGATCTTCAAGCTAGATTTACCTCTTTGGCAAGAAAAGTTGAGGCACTTGAATTGAAAAAGAATGGTCAATTAAAATCTGTTCAAGAAATTGCGTGTCACATATGTGATACAAGTGATCATTTTACAAAAGATTGTCCCACTTTACCCTCTTTTAAAGAATGTCTCCATGAACAAGTCAATGTTTTGAACAATTTCAAAAGGCCAAATTTTGAACCATTTTCTCAAAATTACAATTCTGGTTGGCGAAATCATCCAAATTTTAGTTGGAGTAATGATAATGTTGCACAATTTCCGCAACCAAATTTTCAAAATCAACAAAATTTTCAAAATTATGCACTTATGTTCCTCCACCTAAAAGGAATTTGGAAGATTTATTGAATTCTTTCATTGCAAAGCAAGAGTCTATCAATACTGAAACTGCTCAAACCATGACAGATTTGAAAGATACTCTTGCTAAATTTGCATCTGCACTTAATGTTCATGAGAAAGGTAAATTTCCTTCACAACCTATGCCTAATCCCAAGGATCATCATTCACAAACTGGAACTTCTGGAACTCAACCGCTGGATCAGGTAAAATCTGTTATTACCCTTCGAAGTGGTAAGGTTGTGGAAAAATCCATTCTTGAACCTTGTGAAGATGATGATAAATCAACTTCAAAGGGTAAGGAAGTGGAACCCATAACTTCCGAAGAGGAGGTTCAACAAAAAGTGTCACCACCATTCCCTCATGCATTGAAAAATACAAAAAAATCAAATTTGAATTCTGATATATATGATATTTTTAAACAAGTAAAAATTAATATTCATTTATTAGATGCAATAAAACAGGTACCATCATATGCTAAATTTTTGAAAAACTTGTGCACTGTGAAAAGAAAATTGAATGTGAAAAAGAAAGCATTTTTAGCCAAACAAGTAAGTGCAATCATTCAAAATAATAATACTTTGAAATACAAAGACCCTGGTTGTCCTACTATTTCATGTATTATTGGAGAACGAAAGATTAAAAAAGCCTTGCTTGATCTTGGAGCTAGTGTTAATTTACTTCCATATTCACTTTATCAAGAACTAAATCTAGGCGAGTTAAAATCTACTTCGGTAACACTTTTACTTGCTGATAGATCTGTTAAAGTGCCAAGAGGTATGGTAGAAGACGTGTTGGTCCAAGTTGATAACTTTTTATATCCTGTCGATTTCATAGTTTTAGATACACAACCTATCGAAGCTTGTAATGCAATTCCTGTAATTCTGGGTCGTCCGTTTTTAGCAACTTCTAATGCTCTTATAAATTGCAGGAATGGAATAATGAAGTTGTCATTTGGTAACATGACCTTGGAGCTCAATGTTTTTCATATTTGTAAGCAACCACATGACAAAGGAGATGAAAGTGAAGATGAAAATCTTATTGAAACTCTTGTGGAAGAAAACATTCAAGAAGAGAGTACTCGTGATCAATTAGATATTTGTTCAATTGAAACTGTTAAAGAAAATATTGAAATTGATCTTGATGATTTTATCAGGTATCACTCGTTACCAGGATCAGAGAAAGAATTTGATGCAAAATATGAGAACAAAGACGAACCACCCATATTGGAGTTAAAACCCTTGCCAGAAGAATTGAAGTATGCATTTCTTGGAGAAGATGAAACATATCCGATGGTAATTTCTTCCAAACTAGAAAGTGATCAAGAAGGTAAATTAGTTTATATGCTTAAAAGACATAAAAATGCAATTGGTTGGACACTAAAAGATCTCAAGGGCATTAATCCACTAATTTACACACACAAAATTCATTTAGAAGAAAATGCTAAAACATCTCAACAACCACAAAGGAGATTAAATCCACACATGAAAGATGTTGTGAAAACTGAAGTTCTCAAACTACTTGATGTTGGGATTATCTACCCTATTTCTGATAGTAAGTGGGTAAGCCCAACACAAGTAGTTCCGAAAAAATCTGGCATCACAGTGATAAAAAATGAAAAAGGTGAATTGTTAACAAGTCGAGTCCCATCTAGTTGGTGGATGTGTATTGATTATAGAAAATTAAATGACGCCACTAGAAAAGATCATTTTCCACTACCATTTTTGGATCAAATTTTAGAAAGAGTAGCAGGTCATCCACACTACTGTTTTCTTGATGGATATTCAGGTTATTATCAAATTCCCATTGCACTCGAAGATCAAGATAAAACTACATTCACATGTCCTTTTAGAACATTTGCATTTAGAAGGATGCCATTTGGATTATGCAATGCCCCAGCAACATTTCAAAGATGTATGCTAAGCATTTTTTGCGACATGGTTGAAAATTGTTTGGAAATTTTCATGGATGATTTAACTGTCTTTGGGAATACATTTGATAATTGTGTTGAAAATTTGGAAAAAGTTTTAAGAAGATGCGAGGAAAAAGGTCTTATTTTAAATTGTGAAAATGTCATTACATGATTACTTCTGGGATTGTTCTGGGACATGTCGTGTCATCTCATGGAATTGAAGTTGATAAAGCAAAATTTGATGTCATTGCCAATTTACCCCCTCCAAAAACCATTAAAGAAATTCGCTCATTTTTGGGACATGCTGGATTTTATAGGAGGTTTATAAAGGACTTTAGTTTAATCTCTAAACCCATTTGTAACCTCTTAACAAAAGACAATGCATTTGAGTGGACTCAAGAATGTCAAAATGCTTTTGATAAAATCATTCGACATTTAACATCAGCTCCTATCATGCAACCTCCTGATTGGTCTTTACCATTTGAAATCATGTGCGACGCGAGTGATTATGCAGTCGGTGCAGTACTGGGTCAAAGAAGAAACGGTAAGCCTTATGTGATATATTATGCAAGTAGAACTTTAAACAATGCTCAAATGAATTACTCCACAACTGAAAAAGAACTACTTGCTGTAATATTTGCATTAAATAAATTTCGTTCTTATTTGATTGGATCAACGACTATTGTGTTTACTGATCATTCTGCTATTAGATATTTGTTGACGAAACAAGATGCAAAGCCACGACTGATACGATGGATTTTGTTGCTCCAAGAATTTGACATTGTGATCAAAGATAAAAAAGGAACCGAGAATGTCGTAGCCGATCATTTATCGAGACTAGTAATAGGATCATCTTGTGAAATGACACCAATTAACGATAATTTTCCTGATGAACATCTATTTTCAGTTACTACTACACCTTGGTTTGCTAATATAGTAAATTTTCTTGTGACAGGAAAAATGCCACCGCAATGGAGTTCCCAAGATAAGAGAAAATTTTTGAATGAGGTAAAAAACTTTTATTGGGATGATCGTATCTGTTCAAGTACTGTCCAGATCAAATTTTTCGACGTTGCATACCCGACAATGAGGTAAGTAGTGTCATTAAATTTTGTCATTCAGAAGCATGCGGAGGACATTTTTCTTCAAAGAAAACAGCTGCAAAAACTTGCAGTGTGGATTTTATTGGCCCACTTTGTTTAAAGACACCCACGAAATCTGCAAGATCTGTGAAAATTGTCAAAAATTGGGTGCAATTTCAAAAAGAAACATGATGCCTTTAAATCCTATCATTGAAATTGAAATCTTTGACTGTTGGGGAATTGATTTTATGGAACCTTTTCCACCGTCGTTTGGATACTTGTATATTTTAGTTGCAGTTGATTATGTTTCCAAATGGATAGAGGCAATTCTATGTCGAACAAATGATCATAAAATCGTCGTCAAATTTTTGAAAGAAAATATTTTTAGTAGATTCGGAATTCCTCGAGCTATGATAAGTGATGGGGGAACTCACTTTGTTAATAAACCATTTGCTTCATTAATGAAAAAATATGGTATTACTCACAAAGTAACTACTCCTTATCATCCTCAAACAAATGGACAAGTTGAATTAGCTAATAGGGAGATAAAACAAATTTTGGAAAAAACTGTTAACTCAAATAGAAAAGATTGGTCTCTGCGACTTAATGATGCACTTTAAGCATATCGAACAGCTTTTAAAACATCATTGAATATGCCTTCCTATAGGTTGGTTTATGGAAAACATTGTCATTTGCCTGTAGAATTGGAACATAAAGCTTATTGGACGATCAAAACTTTAAATTCAAGCATGGATGATGCCAAAAAATTGTGTAAATTGCAACTTAATGAACTTGATGAACTCAGAAATGATGCGTATGAGAATTCAAGGATTTATAAAGCAAAAATCAAATCATTTCATGATAAAACTATTCTTAGAAAATCTTTTGAGATTGGTAAAAAAGTTTTTCTTTATAATTCTCGACTTCACATATTCCCAGAAAAATTACGATCAAGATGGACATGCCCATATGTTGTAAAGAATGTGTATCCTTATGGAGCTGTGGATATTGAAAATCCTAAAAATGGTGATGTTTTTAAAGTGAATGGACAAAGGCTTAAACCATTTTTGGAAAATGAAATCTTTCAAGAAGAGTTTATTTCTCTTTCTGATCCTTAAATTTTTATGTTGCATTTATTTTTGTTTTTTTTTTATTTCAGGTTTCCTTAATCTTTTTATTTTCCCTGTTAAATGGCGGATAACAGTACTCCGTGTAAGACCCGAGAATTTGATTACTGTAATCTGAAATGATTTGAGTATAATTATCGTAACCCGAGATTAATCTGAAATGATTTATTGATTAATCTAGATAATTATAGACGGAACGGATTAGATCGGAAAAGATGGGAAAAGACGCGAAATATATATGTGCGAGAGTGTGCATTCGCGCACATGCGCGACGAGATGCGCGAATCATGCGCAGAGTAGGCAGAAAGGTTGGCGCATATGCGTGGCAGAAGGCGCGCATATGCGCGAGTTGATGTATGCGGAGACAGTAGGTCTCGCGCATATGCGCGATGTCAGTGCGCGCATATGCGCGAGTAGTCCAGTAGCCTAAGGAAGTGCTCGGCGCATATGCGCGACGTGAACGGCGCACATGCGCGAGCATGGCAGAATAATTGGCGCACATGCGCGGACTGGAGGCGCGCATATGCACGGAAGCTGCCGAGACACGTGCTGAGAGATTGTGTCTCGCGGATATGCGCCGATGGTGGTCGCGCATATGCGCGAGACGTGCAGCATAAAGGGGCGAGCCACTTGCCTTACATACGTTTGTGTATATATATATATATATATATATATATATATATATATATATATAGGCACGAATTCTTCAGATATCAGAAAAGAAGAAATCGAGAAAAGGTTCGGGAAAAGAATTGAAAAATCCTTACGCCTTTTGTGAGAAATCCGTACATCTGATTTTGAATCTGACTGCGGTATTGTGTTCCTATCGACGTAGGCTACAACTGGACGTAAGTTTTGCTACGTTTTGATATATTCTAAAATTATGGTATTGTCAGAATCTGATATGATTCATATATGATGTTCTTGGCATGTTAGACATCGTATAATCGAAACTGGACTGAGGAACAGATACCATATGAAAGTGTTATGATTTTTAGAGTTGAATTGAGTAAGAATTGATATCAAGATTGAGTGATTATCGAGTATAATACGTTAGAATTGATATCTGACTGATATGGTATTCCTGGATATATTGAGATTATGATGTTATGCCGTCGAAACAGAATTTGATTGAATTCTGATTATATCCAGTATTGATTGAGTGGTGTATTGACATTATACCCTCGATATCGTGATTATCAGATTGAGTATTGACAGGCTTGGGGTTCGAGACTTCGACAAAGTCAGAGTACCAGAAAGAAAGGTATAAATTAATGTTGAGTTGGGATTGCACAACTCGAGTGAGGTTTGACTCGAGTTTCCCTAAATCACATACTTAGTATATTGCATTGATATTTTTAATTGATGAGATTGATGTTGTAGTCTATTGATTTATAGCAACTGCATGTATTACTACTGATTCGTTTAGTCATTGGCTGATTCGCCTAGTCACCGGCTGATTCGTCTGGTTTATTGACTGATTCGTCTAATTATCGACTGATTCGTCTAAACTTTGGCTGATCGCTTAATTACTGGCTGATTCGTCTAGTTATTGGCTGATTCGCTTAATTCTTGACTGAGTCGTCAATTCTACGTCTGTTTCGCCCAGACACTGGATATATTAATTATATCGATGCCGTTTAGGGATTGATTCATTCCTATCGACTGAGATTCGGTATATATATCATTATCCGGACATCGGGATCCCTAGGATAGAGTTGAGTCGAGTTTGAGTCTGAGTGTGATTCATTGTTTGATATTGAGTTATGTTTCTGATTTGATACATGTTATGAATATTTGTTATTATGCTTTTATATATGTTTTTATATGATTGCATGTATACATTGTTTATACTGGGATGTATTTCTCACCGGAGTTATCCGGCTGTTGTCTTGTTTTGTATGTGTGCATGACAACAGATGGGGCTGGATCAGGGTCAAGAAGAGGATGAGAGAAGATAGATAGCGTGGAGATCCGGGCTTCGAAGCAACTTAGGATTCAGCACTGATATATAGTTGAACCTAGTTGAATTCCTGTAGATAACACAAGATTTGTATGTTTATGTGTAATATGTAATTTGAGTAAATTACATTACGTTTCCGCTTTGTATTTAAAAAAAAAATTAGACCCTGTTTATTATAATTGATTGATTAGTCCCAGAAAGTGATTAAGAATTGAATTAAGTTCGGGTCCCCACACTCCGTGACTCTCATAGTCGGTTAAATCAGTTTCCCAAAATTGCTGATACAAAAATAAAAAAAAATCATTTCTTTTCTTTTCAAAATGGATGAAATTCTCTCAAAAATTTGTAAATATTTTCCCTCTGTTTCTGAAAGTGTTCTAAGAAAAATTTATACAGGAAGGTGTGAAAGATTGAGATTGCTAATGCAAAAAGGAATTCCAGAAGATATTCGTTTTGTAATTGAAGCTAAGGTTCGATTAGGAGGAGAAGTTCCACAATCATTGCTCATTCGGTATTTGCCTGGATTAGGAAATAGCACTTATGCGAAAAAACGAATGGCCAAAAGTTTAGGGGTTTGTCATAAGTGTGCAAGATGGACTTGTGACAAACGATGCAGATCTTTGGGATGTGTTTCCAATAACAGAGAAGATAAAATTGATTTCATTAAGAATGGGCTGAGTAAGGAGTCTTTAGATAACATCTTATTGACTCTTGAGACGCATTCTAGTGGACATATGCATATTGAACTTTTCAGTTTATGGAAACAATTTCAAGATGAGTGTCATAGTCTTGGGAATCTGACTAAAAAAGACCCTGTTTGCCAATTTATAAGAAAATTGGATGGGAAGCATATCCTCGACTCATAGAAGGCGTTGAAGCCGTTTTTGGTCGTAAAACCAGAGGAAAATTGTGAGCCACAATCACACTACTGTTTATATGCATGTGTGTCATTATTGTTTTTACTATTTATTCTGTTTACAGCTGTGACTCATAGTTTTGTTATGATAACATATTACCCCTATAAAATCTCTCATCTTTCTCTCTATTTTCGCAGAAAAAAAAAAGGTAAAAACATGGCTGGATCCTCTGCACAAACATTGAAAAATATTTGTGTATTTTGTGGGTCGAGTCCTGGAAAAAATGAAGTGTTTGTAGAAGCAGCGAATAATCTTGGAAAGATATTGGCTGAGAGAAAAATTCACTTGGTATATGGGGGAGGTAATATTGGGTTAATGGGATCTGTTTGAACATCTGCTCATCTTGGAGGTAGTCAGGTTTTGGGTATTATTCCTATAGCTTTAGCTGAAGGAAATATTACAGGTGTTACGATTGGGGAAGAATTAAAAGTTTCTTCTATGTATGAAAGAATCACCAAAATGATTGAAAATTCTGATGCTTTTATCGCACTACCAGGTGGTTTTGGTACATTAGAAGAAATTTTTCACACTGTTTCTTGGGCACAACTTAATATCCATAATAAACCTGTGGGCTTGTTGAATATCAATAATTATTATGACAGTTTGTTGACATTTCTTGATATAGCTGTGGAACAGAATTTCATTTCAGAAAATTCACGACGGATGCTCATCTGTGCTTCGACTGCCGACCAATTAATTGATGATTTGGAAGTTTTTGTTCATAAGCCTGATCCGATGATAGAAAATATCAATTGGTCGCAATCAAGCAGTAAGAAAAGGAAGTTGGATCATTGATTCAAACGTCGTGGATTGGTTTGCGTTTGTTTCAGTTTGTTTTCTTCAATAAAATTCCAGGTGATATCTCTTTCATTATGTACTCTTTATTAATAGCTATTTTGACATTAGGGACAATGTCATATTCGGATTGGGGGAGAACAAATTTAAAAAAAAAACAAATTTAAAAAAAAATTAAATATTATTTTAAAATAAAAATATGTTTATTGTTTGTACCTTAGTAATTTTTGCAAAAAATGTCATACTTTACATATTTGAAAGATTTAAATTAGAACATGTATTAATCTATTTAAGAATGTTTAAATTTTTATTTGAAAAAAGGTCATTTTTAATATTCTGATCAATATAAAAATATGATTTATGAAATCTTTTTGAGTGATTAACCATTGTGATAAAATTAGGTATTAAAGTATATGGCCCAAGATATACCTTATAAGAGTACCTAAAATTTTAAACTCACACATATTTTGTGAGTGAGTGGAGAGGACTGAGAAAACAGCTTTCGAGCCTTTATTGATCATGAGAGAGACTATCTATTGTTTAGATCTTGAGTTCTTATTTTGAAAAAAAAAATATTTCCTGAAAAAAAAAAGAGGAGAAAGAAAAAAGAAAAATATTGAAGATCTATGTAATTTTTAAGTTATATGCTACGACCCATATATCTCTCATAAAAAAAGAGAGAGAGAAAATTATTGTACAAATTAAATAAATATGTGGTCAAGAAGCATAAACTTAGTCTGATTCCATGATGTTATGAAAAAAAAATAATAAAAATTATCAGGAAAAAAAAATATATAATAAGAACAACTAAATTTTGAATCAATGGATTTTCTATCTTTTGATTAGTTTGGCTCGTTTGTCTATCTGCATTCTGTAAACCATTTCCTTGAGCATTTATCTGTATTCCAACTCCATGAGAGAAATCGTTGCCATAAATTTGAAACATTTATTAACCTGTGAGGATTTGGAGTTGAGACTCTTACTAGGAATTTCTAAAGGCCGTATACATTTAACTACCTGAAATAAGCTTTGAATTGATCATCTCAAATTATTTCACAAATTATAATTATGATGATCTTGATATAACTTTGACAGTTTTCAAATTTAATTTTAACACTTAGATAGTTTTGATTACATTTCTATTTAAATTAATCAATATGTTTTGTATTGCTATTAACGCTTAAATTGCTAGGGACTAGCAATAAGCTGGTTGGGGAGTGTGATAAAGATAAAATATTGTATATTAATTAAATGTTTTATTATATAAATATATAGTTTTTGTTTTATTAAATGTTTGAATATTATATGTTTTATAATAAATTGTATAAAATATAAGTTGTTGTGTAATTATAAGTTTTTACTATTTTTACAGGTTCGATAAAACACGAATAAACTTGGCGTTGCAAATGGGATTAAGATGATTCTTAGACCTGTAAAAAGTTGATGTTAATATGTACAATATTGATGAAAGTATGAGATAAAAATCTTTTCACAAGTGGGATCAAATTATGCAACAAATAAAGTTACCAAAGGAGTGGCAGTTTTACCATGCTCTAGTATTTTGACCATATCTCTCAAATTACTTGGTCAAATGGTTTGAAAAAATTACCACAACTAGACAACTCAATTATCCACATGTTTCTTTTTATGTGAAGAAGTAAATTCGGAGAAGAAGATTTTCAAAAGTGATGTGTATTAAAATATTAATTTCTTGGAACACCAATGAAGACTTATGTGTAAAAAATAATATTTTATTTGTGGTTGTCTCCCCAAATTTGGCTATAAATAGGGGTGCATTGTAATGTATTGAGATATCCCTAATTCTATGAACAAACCTTTGAGTTCATAATATTTCTCTCTATATTTTTCTTTTATTTCTTCATTTAAATATAATTAGCATGTTAATTTCATATTCAAAGTTTTACACTTTGAATAATGAATAGCTAACTTCCTAAAGTTGAGATGATAAGGTGAAACTCTTGACATGATAATAAGGTTATTATTAAAAAGTAAGAATCTATGTTTTATATTATTTAATCATTATTTATTGTTTATGTTATATTTATTTCTTTAAGCATTTTTATACCCTACTTATAAGTGGGAGTTTTGATTTATTGTTGCTATATATTACACTAAATTCTTGGAACCATTTAAATGTTAGTTTGGTATTACCAACCATTTAAAGTGGATGCCTTGATTTATTATATATAAATATATTATAATATTAAATTCTTGGAACCATTTAAATGTTAGTTTGGTTTTACCAACCATTTAACTTGGATTCATTGATTTACTATATATAAATATATCATAATAATATTTTCTTGGTACCATTTAAATGTTAGTTTGGTTTTACCAACCATTTAAAGTGGTAACCTTGATTTAGTGTTTACAAATATATATATATAGCACAATAAATACTTGACCACATTTATAAGTTTTTGTATATATTATATATTTATGAGATAATAATTTATAACATAATATAAATATGATTATTTAATATATTGTAACCATTTTATTAAGTGGATTTCAATATTGTTCGTTAATGTTAACTTTATTAAAATACCAAGAGTGGATCCTTTAATCTCAACTACTTAAATTAAAATTTGAACAATTAAAATTTACCCATTAAATTTTCAAACAATTAAAATTAAAAAGAAACAAAAACAAAAAGACATTGTAGTGGACTTGTAATTACCTTAGCTTCCCTGTGGATACGATATTCGGACTCACCGAATTATATTACTTGTGGACAACCTGCTCTTGGGAGTGCAACAATCAAAGTCGCAACAGTTATATAATTGAGCTCTTATGGATTAACGTTATTCGAGGTTTAAGATTTACAACCATTTCACATCAGGGATGCACTTGTAAATAATAAGTTACGTAAGTTTGGTGTCGTAAGATAAATATTCGGTTCAAAGATTCTAGGCTAATACTACTCCGAGGATGAAATAAGGTTTAACCTTTAAGCGTCCTACTGAGAATAGAAGTCGATCAGTAAATTTTGGTACAAAGGTTTTGTAATGCCCAAGATTTTATATCGTGTTAAATGACGATTATAGATTTTTAATCGAGACGATTATGAAAGGGCTAACCGAGACACAAAATTAGATCGCGTGTGAAAATTGATGTGCGAGGACAGTAGCATCGGCGCACATGCGCGAACGGATGAGCGCACATGCGCCAAAAAGGCCGAAGACCTCGCGCATCTGCGCGAAAGATGTCGCGCATATGCGCGAGCCTATGCAGTTGCGTACCAGTAGGCCTCGCGCATATGCGCCAGTAATGTCGTGCATATGCGCGAGCTGCCAAGATCGAGACCAGGCTACAACTGGACGTAAGTTTTATTACGTTTTGACATGTTTTGAAATTATGATGAATACACGTCATATATGTTATTCTTGACATGTTAGACAGTGTAGAATCGAAGTCAGATTAAGAAACGGACTGAATATGGAATTGTTATGAATTTCAGAATGAAATTGACTAGAATTGATATCAGATTGGTAGAGTGGTTGATTGTAAATGTTTGGAATTGATATAGACTAATATGGCATTATCAGTATCGCCAGATTGTACTGTTGTACTGTCAGAATTTGATAAAACAGAGATGTTGTGATTTGATTAGAATATTGATACAGAATATTGGTATTGTCATTGCCAGATTGAACAGTGACAGGACTTTGAATCTAGACTTTGATTGTATCAGATCGACAACAAGAAAGGTATAAATAAATGTTAATTCGGGATTGCACAACTCGAGTTAGGTTGACTTGAGTTTCCCTAAATCACATACTTTATTTTATTGCATTGATATTTGCAGATTATCAGATTGATATGTTATTGTATTGACTTAGAACAGAGTCAGAGTCCGAGTCTAGGGCAGACAGCCTAGCTAGGGCAGAACCACCGAGTCTTTCTCAGAACCGATAAGACTCTAGACTTACGGTGTATCGACGAGCTTCAGATGTAGATCGACGTCTATCTCAGACACACTCGATACAGCATACCAAAGTCTAAATTAGATTGGGATCCCTAGATTTGAGATAAGATAAGATTAGATCACGAGTCATTGATTCATGTAGTCAGATTGGATACATGTTTTGATGTTTGTTTATGCTTTTATATAGGTTTTATATGATTGCATGTAATACATTGTTTATACTGGGATATTTATATCTCACCGGAGTTATCCGGCTGTTGTCTTGTCTGTATGTGTGCATGGCAACAGGTGGGACAGGTACAGGGTCACAGAGATGAAGACAGATTGAGATTAGAGTGGTGATTCCGGACTTGGACTAGAGATAGGGTTTAAACACTTGATAGTTAGGTGTTAAACCTGAGTTGTAAATTATTATTATGTTTGAGCCTTATACTTTTATACTGATATGTATAGGAGTTTGATTCCATTACCTTCCGCATTTTAAAAAAGAAAATTTAGACCCTAATTATTATAATTGATTTAGTCCCAATAATGATTAAGAACATGATTAGCGTCCGGGTCCCCACAACATGTGGTATCAGAGCGATAGATCCTTTAGATTGAGATAGAAGAGGCTAGTGAGCGGGGTAGATTGAGGTTTTCTTTCCTGCTTTTGAATGCTAGCATGTCTTACTGCTTTATTACATGTTACTTGTTTATCTGATGTGATATAGTAATATGTTTTATTGAGATTAGATCAGTACTGATTCTAGATCAGCAGTAAGATGATCAAAGGAGGATTGAAACAGAATTGTTGTACTTGTTACTAATCTATTTGATTATTAGATATGCCTCCGAGACGAGTACCAGAACAGGGAAGTACATCTAATCCTCCAATGGATGTCACTCCGACTCCAATGGAAACGTTACTGAAACGATTTCAGTCATTTCATCCTCCAACCTTGAAAGGCATAGAGAACGCTGTAGAGTGTGAGAGTTGGCTTGATGATATTGAGATGCTGTTCGAATCCTTGGAGTATACAGATGAGAAGAGGGTGAAATTAATTGGACACCAGCTGCACGACGTGGCCAAGGACTGGTGGATCACGAGAAAGAGAGCCATGGAGCATAGAGGTACAAATATTACCTGGAATATATTTAGAACTGAATTTTATCAACGATTCTTTCCAGTGTCATACCAGAAGGACAAGGGAGCGGAGTTTTCCAATCTAAAGCAAGGACCGATGAACATAGAGGAGTACGTGTCAAAGTTCTCCTCCTTGCTGAAATTTGCTCCACATGTGGCTGACAGCGAAGAAGCTACTGCTGACCAGTTCATCAATGGCCTGAACCCCGACATTTTCACATTGGTGAACACAGGGCGACCGGATAATTTTACTGATGCCCTGAATAGAGCCAAGGGAGCAGAAGCCGGTCTGATGAGACAGAAAGGGGCTTCATTTGTGCCTCCAGCACCGAGACTACAGCAACCACCTCCCAGATTTGAGAGTGGCAGCAGCAGTGGAGGGAAGAAAGAATTTTTGAAAGCCAGGGGAAAGCAATTCAAGAAATCGGGGAGTAGTTCTTCCATCTCCGGTGGTTCTAGACAGAGCCAGAGCTACACTGGAGTTTACTGCAGGACTTGCGGAGGAAGACATGCAACCGAGCAATGACAGGGAGTGACTGGTAGTTGAAATTTCTGTAAACAGCCGGGACACTTTGCTAAAGTGTGTCCACAGAGAGGTTCGCAGAGAACTCAAGGGGCCGAGTCATCGGGATCAGTAGCACAGACTGGGAGACGATCAGCTGCTGTTCATACATTCCAGCCAGCGCCAGCTCAGTCACAGCAGAGGCCAGGAGGAAGCCAGACAGTTGGTCAGTCTCCGAGACAGCAGGCCAGAGTCTTCGCATTGACAGAGGAGCAGGCCCAGGAAGCACCAGATGACGTTGTAGCAGGTAACTGTTCTTTATGTGGTTACTCTGCTTATGTACTGATCGATACCGGTGCTTCAAACACATTTATTTCTGAACGATTTGCATTGAGTCATGCATTGCCTGTAGAGTCTTTAGCTACTGTAGTGTCTGTTTCTTCTCCGTTAGGGATGGGTTTGATATCCGTAAATTCGGTTAACAATTGTATACTACAGTATGACGGGCAAGAGATTGAATTGGATTGCATCGTACTTGGGTTGTCAGATTTTGATTGTATTGTCGGTATTGACCTGCTAACCAAGTACAGAGCGACAGTGGATTGTTTCCACAAGATAGTGAGATTCAGACCAGATATGGCTGAAGAGTGGAAATTTTACGGTAAGGGTTCTAGATCGAGAATTCCTTTAGTATCCGTATTATCTATGACTCGATTGTTACAGAAAGGAGCAGAAGGATTCCTTGTATATTCAGTAGATTTACTGAAGTCGAGTCCAGCATTGGCAGATCTGCCAGTGGTACGTGAATTTGCTGACGTCTTCCCAGATGAGATCCCGGGATTACCTCCAGTCAGAGAGATAGACTTCAGCATTGAACTGATGCCAGGTACAGTGCCGATCTCTAGAGCTCCGTACAGAATGGCACCAGTTGAATTGAAAGAATTGAAGGATCAACTGGAAGATTTACTGGCCAAGGGGTACATCAGACCGAGTGTTTCTCCTTGGGGTGCTCCAGTACTGTTTGTAAGAAAGAAAGATGGTTCGATGAGACTCTGCATCGACTATCGGCAACTGAACAAGGCAACGGTAAAGAATAAATATCCTTTGCCTCGTATTGACGATTTATTCGATAAGTTGCAGGGTTCTTCAGTATATTCCAAGATTGATTTAAGATCGGGATATCATCAGCTGAGAGTCAGAGATTCTGATATCTCAAAGACGGCATTTAGAACCAGGTATGGACACTATGAATTTATTGTTATGCCGTTTGGTCTGACGAATGCTCCAGCTGTATTCATGGGATTGATGAACCGTGTATTCCAGAAATATCTCGATGATTTTGTGATTATTTTCATCGATGATATATTGATTTATTCAAAGAATATGAGTGAGCATGCTGAGCATTTAAGAACTGTGTTGCGAATTTTAAGAGCTGAGAAATTATATGCTAAACTGTCGAAATGTGAGTTTTGTCTAAGACAAGTAGTATTTCTGGGTCATATTATATCTGGAGATGGTATATCAGTTGATCCCAGTAAAGTGGAAGCCGTGATTTCTTGGCCAAGACCGACATCAGTGCCTGAAATTCGCAGTTTCATGGGTTTAGCTGTAGTATCCCGATGCCTAATTTGAGTTAATTATCGGATTAATTATATTTCGGTGGGATCGGAAGGACCGAACAGAGTTCGGATCGTCCGAAACGGGTTCGGATCGTCCGAAGAGGGTTCGAATCGTCCGAAGACAGGTGGCTGGACACGTGGAAGACATGCAAAGTTCGGATCGTCCGATCAGGGTTCGGATCGTCCGAAGACAGGTGTCTGGACACGTGGAAGACATGCAGGGTTCGGATCGTCCGATAAGGGTTCGGAGGGTCCGAAGTGTACAGTGGATCGGATCGTCCGAAGTGGATCGGATCGTCCGATCGTTGTCTATAAATAGAGGCGCGAGGCTTCATTTGTTACTCGCCAATTCCGAGTGTTCCAGAGCGTTTTAGTCGTTTCTGATGGGTTTCTAGTCTTTTCCCGAGGTTTAGGCACTAG
The DNA here is from genome assembly GCF_022965805.1 of Primulina eburnea. Classification (NCBI taxonomy): domain Eukaryota; kingdom Viridiplantae; phylum Streptophyta; class Magnoliopsida; order Lamiales; family Gesneriaceae; genus Primulina; species Primulina eburnea. The sequence goes on from NC_133102.1 coordinate 15,463,536, forward strand.
CGGGGAGCTACTGGTTTTGTAGCGGAGCTGTGCTCTAGTTGGGAGCTAGCGGCATCAGTGGGCTGACTACGGACGCAGACTTGATTCTAGGACTGATTGCTAGGATCTACTGGTTTGAGGTACGAAAGTACTATCCGAGATAGCAGGATTGAGTATGCTTTACTATGTGTTGCATGTTTATATGTTGCATTGTTATCTGTCATATGATGCATGGTTTATTATGCGGCATTTGCATAATCATGTTTAGCCTGACTATTTTTGAGATAGCCTGTTGAGAGGGTGCTCAGCCCTCGTTTGTTGTGGATGGTTGGACCCCGTTGGCCGACGGTGGTCAGGTCACCGGTATATCCACAGGTTTATTTTGGTATGGGAGCCACCTCCTGGTGCGACGGCGCAGAGTGCTACATACCTTGACGTCATTTACCTGAGCAGTATTTCGATATACCCAGATCCTGGTATCCAGTACATTTTGCATACATGCATATCATAGTCTTGTATACTCATACTTTCGGTGCTGAGCGTTTTATGCTCACGTCCTCGGTTTATCTCTGTTTTGGACACCCTATTCGATGGGGCAGGTCTCAGGTTGGACGGTCCAGGAGGGAGTGGACAGGGAGCTGGCAGAGGTTGACCTGTAGATGTTGGTATTTGTTCTTGGTTTTTAGTTCGATCTAGTTGTTTAAGTATTTTGTACTTACAGATTCGATTGGGTTGTATTACTGTTTTTCCGCTGTTTACCTGATTCAGTCTTAAATGTTAATTTTGCATGCTTAAGTTCTGATTAGTAGGTGATTCTGGAACGGGTCACTACATTTATGGTATCAGAGCATGCATTAAGATTTTGGGATTTAGAACTGTTCTTTTGAGTTTAATCTCTGGTAACTTTTGTAGATTTAAGAGATTTCTGGTTTTGACGACGATGCTAGTAGTCATGGCAGCGTTGGACGCTGGGGAGACCGCGACGATCGGGAGCGTCGTCGAGAGCATCGAGAACGTCGTCAACACCATCGTGATGAGCCTCGGAGTTTTAGTATGCATCGGTTCTTGCAGATGGGGCCGAAACCTCTTTCAGGCGGTGAGACCCCGGATGTTGCGGAGAACTGGCTTGAGAGGATGGAGAGCTGCTTCAAGACTTTTCAGTGCTCGGCGGAGCAGCAGATTGATACCCTTGATTTCTTGCTGGAGGGTGGTGCGCGCAAGTGGTGGAGGTCTACCTCTGCACCGATAGTTCAGCGACAGGGTCGAGTTCTTTGGGCCGATTTCCGAGCCGCTTTCATGCTGCTTTACTTTCCGCCAGCTCTTCTGCAGACCAAGGCGATTGAGTTGATCAATCTGAGGCAGGGAAGTTTGTCTGTTGATGAGTATCAGCAGAAGTTCTTTGAGTTGCTTCCGTATGTTCCGCATGTCAGTGACAATGCTAGTGCCAAGTATAACCATTTTCTTCAGGGCCTCAATCAGGAGATTTATGATCGGGTTGTTGTCTGTGATGATCCGACATCGTATGAGGGCCTTGTGAATCGTTGTCGCCAGGCTGAGGTAAGTTTGCTGAGAGGTCGAGCCATGCAGTCTGCTCGTCCTACTAGTTCTTTGGGTCCCCGCGTCCAAGCATTCAAGAAGGCTGGTGTAGTGACCCGTTCCAGAGTCACCTACTAATCATAACTTAAGCATGCAAAATTAACATTTAAACTGAATCAGGTAATACAGCGGAAAAACAATAATACAACCCAATCGAATCTGTAAGTACAAAAATACTTAAACAACCAGATCGAACTAAAATCCAATAATAAATACCAACCACTACAGGTCAACCTCTGCTAGCTCTCTGTCCACTCCCTCCTGGACCGTCCAACCTGAGACCTGCCCCATCAAATAGGGTGCCCAAAACAGAGATAAACCGAGGACGTGAGCATAAAACGCTCAGCACCGAAAGCATGAGTATACAAGACTATGACATGCATGTATGCAAAAATGTACTGGATACCAGGATCTGGGTATAACGAAATACTGCTCAGACAAATGACGTCAAGGTATGTAGCACTCTGCGCCGTCGCACCAGGAGGTGGCTCCCATACCAAAATAAACCTGTGGATATACCGGTGACCTGACCACCGTCGGCCAACGGGGTCCAACCATCCACAACAAACGAGGGCTGAGCACCCTCTCAACAGGCTATCTCAAAGATAATCAGGCTCAACATGATTATGCAAATGCCGCATAATAAACCATGCATCATATGACAGATAATAATGCAACATATAAACATGCAACACATAGTAAAGCATACTCAATCCTGCTATCTCGGATAGTACTTTCGTACCTCAAATCAGTAGATCCTAGCAATCAGCCCTAGACTCAAGTCTGTGTCCACAGTCAGCCCCACTGATGCCGCTAGCTCCCAACTAGAGCACAGCTCCGCTACAGAACCAGTAGTTCCTCGCTAGTGCCTAAACCTCGGGAAAAGACTAGAAATCTATCAGAAACGACTAAAACGCTCTGGAACACTCGGAATTGGCGAGGGAATAGTGAAGCCTCGCGCCTCTATTTATAGACAATGATCGGACGATCCGATCCACTTCGGACGATCCGAACCACTTCGGACCTTCCGAACCCTGGCTACTTCGGACCTTCCGAACCCTACCGGACGATCCGAACTCTGCATGTCTTCCACGTGTCCAGACACCTGTCTTCGGACGATCCGAACCCTGATCGGACGATCCGAACTCTGCATGTCTTCCACGTGTCCAGACACCTGTCTTCGGACGATCCGAACCCTGATCGGACGATCCGAACTCTGCATGTCTTCCACGTGTCCAGACACCTGTCTTCGGACGATCCGAACCCTGATCGGACGATCCGGACTCTGCATGTCTTCCACGTGTCCAGACACCTGTCTTCGGACGATCCGAACCCTGATCGGTCCATCCGAACCCACTTCGGACGTTCCGAACCCAGTTCGGTCTTTCCGATCTCACCGACACAAAATTAATCCAATATTTAACTCAAATTAGGCATCGGGATACTACATTCTCCCCCTCTAAAAAGGATTTCGTCCGCGAAATCGAGTCTGAAAAATGACAATCTGAACAACAATACATTCAACTTAAGAATGAAATACAACTGAAAATACAACTGAGATTACAATCATAACTGAAGTACTACAACTAGAACAACTCTGGATGCTCTGACCGCATGCGACTCTCTAGTTCCCAAGTAGCTTCTTCAGTACCTCGGCGCTGCCACTGCACTAAGACAAGAGGAATAGTCTTATTCCGCAGTACCTTATCCTTCCGGTCTAAGATCGAAACCGGTCTTTCCACAAAAGACAAATCCGGATTCAACTGAACTTCTGTCGGATGCAAAACATGAGACTCATCCGCTATGTATCGTCTCAACAAGGACACATGAAACACATTGTGAACACTAGACAGATACGGTGGCAAAGCTAATCTGTAGGCCAAATCTCCCACACATTCTAAGATCTCAAAAGGACCAATGAATCTCGGAGATAGCTTACCCTTGAGTCCAAATCTCAGAATCCTCCGAAAAGGTGATACCTTGAGAAACACTTTCTCGCCTGCATCAAAATGAAGAGGTCTGCGCTTGGTGTTCGCATAACTTGCTTGTCGATCCTGAGCAGTCTTAATCCGCTGTTTGATCACAAGAACTTTGTCCATGGCCTGCTGAATCAATTCTGGACCCTCGACCTGTCGTTCTCCGACTTCCTCCCAGAACAAAGGAGTACGACAACGTCGACCATACAATGCTTCAAACGGAGACATACCAATACTCCTATGAAAACTGTTGTTGTATGCAAACTCTATCAGTGGCAGATGATCATGCCAAGCTGGCCCGAAATCCATCACACAAGATCTCAACATATCCTCAAGAGTACGAATAGTCCTCTCTGACTGACCGTCAGTCTCTGGGTGATATGCAGTACTCAAACTCAAGGTAGTACCCAAAGCTTGCTGAAAGCTGCCCCAAAATCTAGAGGTAAATCGAGGATCTCTGTCACTAACGATACTCACGGGCACACCATGAAACCGTACAATCTCCTGAATGTACAACCGTGCCATCCGATCGAAAGTGAAATCTCTGTTATACGGAAGAAAATGGGCAGACTTAGTAAGCCGATCCACTACCACCCAGATAGCATCTCTATTTCTCACAGACATAGGCAAGTGTGTCACGAAGTCCATCGTGATATGCTCCCACTTCCACTCCGGAATAGGAAGATTCTGCAACAAACCTCCAGGTCGTCGATACTCAGCCTTTACTTGCTGACAGACTAGGCACTTGGAGACATACTGATAAACATCACGCTTCATACCTTTCCACCAAAATCGAGTCCTCAAATCCTTATACATCTTGTTGCTCCCCGGATGAACACTCAACTTGCTACGATGAGCCTGGGACAAAATCTCCTCCCTCAAAGTGTCATCTTCCGGTACAACAACACGACCAGATAAGCACAAAAGACCCTCGGACTGATAGTGGAATCCAGAAGTATTATCTCCATCAGCCAACCGAGCTAATTTCTGAACCTTAGAATCAGACATCTGAGCATCTCTAATCCGAGAATACAAAACTGGTTCAGACAAAATAGTAGCTACACGGATACTCTCTGCTCCCTTCCGATGCTTACAATTGAATCCCATCGAGCAGAAATCCTGAATAATCCCAGATACAGCACCAGTCTGAAGAGCAGACAATCTCACCTTGCGACTAAGAGCATCGGCCGTGAGATTCGCAGATCCTGGATGATACTTGATTTCACAATCATAATCCTTGAGTAGATCCATCCAACGACGCTGACGCATGTTCAACTCAGCCTGAGTGAACAGATACTTCAAACTCTTATGATCAGTGAAAATCTCAAATCGCTCACCATACAGATAATGGCGCCAGATTTTCAAAGCAAAAACGATCGCTGCTAATTCCAGATCATGAACAGGATAATTTTCCTCATGAGGCTTCAACTGCCTCGACGCATAAGCAATCACATGCTCATTCTGCATCAGAACACACCCTAGTCCCTGCAAAGAAGCATCGGTGTAAACACTGAAACCACCAGATCCAGACGGTAAAGCCAAAACAGGCGCAGATGTCAAACGTCTGCGAAGTTCCAGAAAACTCTCTTCGCACTCTGATGTCCACTCAAATGAAACATCTTTCCGAGTGAGCTGAGTGAGTGGCTTAGCAATCTGAGAGAAGTTGACAATGAAACGACGATAATACCCAGCCAATCCCAGAAAACTGCGGATCTCGGCTACTGTCGTCGGACGTGACCAGTTCAATACCGCCTCCACCTTGCTCGGGTCAACTGAAACTCCCTGGCTAGAAATGACATGACCAAGGAATACAACCCTGTCAATCCAAAACTCGCATTTACTCAACTTCGCATAAAGCTGATTCTCGCGAAGTGTTTGTAAAATAATCCTCAAGTGTTGTAGGTGTTCTTGCTGATCATGCGAATAGATTAAGATATCATCTATAAACACCACAACAAACTTATCCAAGAAATCCCGAAATACTCGATTCATCAGATCCATAAAAACTGCTGGTGCATTCGTCACCCCAAAAGGCATAACCAAAAACTCATAATGCCCATACCGGGTCCTGAATGCAGTCTTCGATATATCTCTCTGATGAACTCGAAGCTGATGATAACCAGACCTTAAATCAATCTTGGAATACACAGAGGTGCCTTGCAGTTGATCAAATAAATCATCAATCCGTGGCAACGGATACTTATTCTTGATCGTAGCACGATTCAACTGTCGATAATCTATGCAGAGCCGCATAGAACCATCCTTCTTTTTGACAAAAAGAACTGGTGCTCCCCACGGGGACACACTGGGTCGAATATACCCCTTGTCAAGAAGATCTTGCAACTGCTGTTTCAATTCTTGCATCTCCGATGGAGCTAAACGATAAGGAGCTCTAGAGATTGGTGCCGTGCCTGGCACTAAATCGATGCCGAAATCCACTTCCCGAACGGGAGGAAAACCAGGAATCTCGTCGGGAAAAACATCCGGAAACTCGCGAACCACTGGAATGTCACTGATACCGACACTATCTGCGGACAAATCAATAGTATAGATAAGGTAGCCTTCCCCGCCCGACTCTAAAGCACGACAGGCTTTCAGAGCAGAAACCACAGGCATCGGGGGTCGCGCTCCCTCTCCATAGAAAAACCAACTGTCGCCCTCAATTGGACGAAACTGCACAAACTTCTGATAACAGTCCACAGTAGCTCTAAACACAGTCAGCACATCTATTCCCAGAATGCAATCAAAATCCTCCATCGCAAGAATCATCAAATTAGCAGTTAAAATATTTCCCTCAAACTCTAGAGGACATCCCATAACTAGACGTCTAGCTAACACCGATTGACCCATCGGCGTGGAAACAGATACCACAACGTCTAAAGAAGTGAAAGGCAACGCATGACGCTTAGCAAATCTCGCAGATATGAATGAATGCGATGCACCAGTATCAATGAGAACGTAAGCAGGTAATCCACATAATAAAAACACACCTGCGATAACTCTCTCGTTCTCCTCAGCGGCCTGATCCTGGTTAAGAGCAAAGACTTGCCCTTGAGTACGCGGTCGGAGGTTCGAACCCTGAGTAGACTGTCCCTGCATTGGCCTCTGATGAACGGAAGCCTGAGAACCCGATCCTGATCCTCCGCCCGTCTGTGGACAATCTCTCTTCATGTGGCCCATCTCACCGCACCTGTAACAAGCACCCGCAACCTTGCGACAACGCTCCGTCGGATGATCCTTCCCGCAATGCTGACACGGGCCTTTCTTCCTCCCAAAATGATGAACTCCCCCAGATCCAGAGGAAGAAGAAGTAGATCCAGCCTTCTTAAATGTTTGGGCTCGGGGACCCAAAGAACTAGTAGGACGAGCAGACTGCATGGCTCGACCCCTCAGCAAACTGCCCTCAGCTTGGCGACAACGGTTCACAAGGCCCTCATACGATGTCGGATCATCGCAGACAAGAACTCGATCATAAATCTCCTGATTGAGGCCCTGGAGAAAATGGTTATACTTGGCACTAGCATTGTCACTGACATGCGGTACATACGGAAGCAACTCAAAGAACTTCTGCTGATACTCATCAACAGACAAGCTTCCTTGCTTCAGATTGATCAACTCAATCGCTTTGGTCTGCAGAAGAGCTGGTGAAAAGTAAAGCAGCATGAAAGCGGCTCGGAAATCGGCCCAAAGAACTCGACCCTGTCGCTGGACTATCGGTGCAGAGGTAGACCTCCACCACTTACGCGCACCACCCTCCAGCAAGAAATCAAGGGTATCCATCTGCTGCTCCGCCGAGCACTGAAAAGTCTTGAAACAGCTCTCCATCCTCTCAAGCCAGTTCTCCGCAACATCCGGAGTCTCACCGCCCGAAAGAGGTTTCGGCCCCATCTGCAAGAACCGATGCATGCTAAAACTCCGGGGCTCATCACGACGGTGATGACGGCGTTCTCGATGCTCTCGGCGACGCTCCCGATCGTCGCGGTCTCCCCAGCGTCCAACGCTGCCATGACTACTAGCATCATCGTCATAACCAGACATCTCTTAGCTACAAAAGTTACCAAAGATTAATCCCAAAAAGAACAGTTCTAAATCCCAAAATCTTAATGCATGCTCTGATACCATAAATGTAGTGACCCGTTCCAGAGTCACCTACTAATCATAACTTAAGCATGCAAAATTAACATTTAAACTGAATCAGGTAATACAGCGGAAAAACAATAATACAACCCAATCGAATCTGTAAGTACAAAAATACTTAAACAACCAGATCGAACTAAAATCCAATAATAAATACCAACCACTACAGGTCAACCTCTGCTAGCTCTCTGTCCACTCCCTCCTGGACCGTCCAACCTGAGACCTGCCCCATCAAATAGGGTGCCCAAAACAGAGATAAACCGAGGACGTGAGCATAAAACGCTCAGCACCGAAAGCATGAGTATACAAGACTATGCCATGCATGTATGCAAAAATGTACTGGATACCAGGATCTGGGTATAACGAAATACTGCTCAGACAAATGACGTCAAGGTATGTAGCACTCTGCGCCGTCGCACCAGGAGGTGGCTCCCATACCAAAATAAACCTGTGGATATACCGGTGACCTGACCACCGTCGGCCAACGGGGTCCAACCATCCACAACAAACGAGGGCTGAGCACCCTCTCAACAGGCTATCTCAAAGATAATCAGGCTCAACATGATTATGCAAATGCCGCATAATAAACCATGCATCATATGACAGATAATAATGCAACATATAAACATGCAACACATAGTAAAGCATACTCAATCCTGCTATCTCGGATAGTACTTTCGTACCTCAAATCAGTAGATCCTAGCAATCAGCCCTAGACTCAAGTCTGTGTCCACAGTCAGCCCCACTGATGCCGCTAGCTCCCAACTAGAGCACAGCTCCGCTACAGAACCAGTAGTTCCTCGCTAGTGCCTAAACCTCGGGAAAAGACTAGAAATCTATCAGAAACGACTAAAACGCTCTGGAACACTCGGAATTGGCGAGGGAATAGTGAAGCCTCGCGCCTCTATTTATAGACAATGATCGGACGATCCGAACCACTTCGGACCTTCCGAACCCTGGCTACTTCGGACCTTCCGAACCCTACCGGACGATCCGAACTCTGCATGTCTTCCACGTGTCCAGACACCTGTCTTCGGACGATCCGAACCCTGATCGGACGATCCGAACTCTGCATGTCTTCCACGTGTCCAGACACCTGTCTTCGGACGATCCGAACCCTGATCGGACGATCCGAACTCTGCATGTCTTCCACGTGTCCAGACACCTGTCTTCGGACGATCCGAACCCTGATCGGACGATCCGGACTCTGCATGTCTTCCACGTGTCCAGACACCTGTCTTCGGACGATCCGAACCCTGATCGGTCCATCCGAACCCACTTCGGACGTTCCGAACCCAGTTCGGTCTTTCCGATCTCACCGACACAAAATTAATCCAATATTTAACTCAAATTAGGCATCGGGATACTACAGCTGGATCTACTTCTTCTTCCTCTGGATCTGGAGGAATTTACCATTTTGGGAAGAAGAAGGGCCCGTGTCAGCATTGCGGGAAGGATCATCCGACGGAGCGTTGTCGCAAGGTTGCGGGTGCTTGTTACAAGTGCGGTGAGATGGGCCACATGAAGAGAGATTGTCTACAGACGGGCAGAGGATCAGGATCTGGTTCTCAGGCTTCAGTTCATCAGAGGCCACAGCAGGGACAGTCTACTCAGGGTTCTAACCTCCGACCGCGTACTCAAGGGCAGGTCTTTGCTCTTAATCAGGATCAGGCGGCTGAGGAGAATGAGAGAGTTATCGCAGGTGTGTTTTTATTATGTGGATTACCTGCTTACGTTCTCATTGACACTGGTGCATCTCATTCATTCATATCTGCGAGATTTGCTAAGCGTCATAAGTTACCTTTCACTTTTTTGGACGTTATGGTATCTGTTTCCACGCCGATGGGTCATTCGGTGCTAGCTAAACGTCTAGTTTTGGGTTGTCCTCTAGAGTTTGAGGGTAATGTTTTAACTGCTAATTTGATGATTCTTGTGATGGAGGATTTTGATTGCATTCTGGGAATAGATGTGCTGACTGTGTTTAGAGCTACTGTGGACTGTTATCAGAAGTTTGTGCAGTTTCGTCCAGTTGAGGGCGACAGTTGGTTTTTCTATGGAGAGGGAGCGCGACCCCTGATGCCTGTGGTTTCTGCTCTGAAAGCCTGTCGTGCTTTAGAGTCGGGCGGGGAAGGCTACCTTATCTATGCTATTGATTCGTCCGCAGATAGTGTCGGTATCAGTGACATTCCAGTGGTTTGCGATTTTCCGGATGTTTTTCCCGAGGAGATTCCTGGTTTTCCTCCCGTTCGGGAAGTGGATTTCGGCATTGATTTAGTGCCAGGCACGGCACCAATCTCTAGAGCTCCTTATCGTTTAGCTCCATCGGAGATGCAAGAATTGAAACAGCAGTTGCAGGATCTTCTTGACAAGGGGTATATTCGACCCAGTGTGTCCCCGTGGGGAGCACCAGTTCTTTTTGTCAAAAAGAAGGATGGTTCTATGCGGCTCTGCATAGATTATCGGCAGTTGAATCGTGCGACGATAAAGAATAAGTATCCGTTGCCACGGATTGATGATTTATTTGATCAACTGCAAGGTACCTCTGTGTATTCCAAGATTGATTTAAGGTCTGGTTATCATCAGCTTCGGGTTCATCAGGGAGATATATCGAAGACTGCATTCAGGACCCGGTATGGGCATTATGAGTTTCTGGTTATGCCTTTTGGGGTGACGAATGCACCAGCAGTTTTTATGGATCTGATGAATCGGGTTTTTCGGGAATTCTTGGATAAGTTTGTTGTGGTGTTTATAGATGATATCTTAATCTATTCGCATGATCAGCAAGAACACGCACAACACTTAAGGATTATTTTACAGACACTTCGCGAGAATCAGCTTTATGCGAAGTTGAGTAAATGTGATTTTTGGATTGACAGGGTTGTATTCCTTGGTCATGTCATTTCTAGCGAGGGAGTTTCAGTTGACCCAAGCAAGGTGGAAGCGGTATTGAACTGGTCGCGTCCGACGACAGTAGCCGAGATCCGCAGTTTTCTGGGATTGGCTGGGTATTATCGCCGTTTCATTGTCAACTTCTCTCAGATTGCTAAGCCACTCACTCAGCTCACTCGGAAAGATGTTTCATTTGAGTGGACATCAGAGTGCGAAGAGAGTTTCTTGGAACTTCGCAGACGTTTGACATCTGCGCCTGTTTTGGCTTTACCGTCTGGATCTGGTGGTTTCAGTGTTTACACTGATGCCTCCTTGCAGGGACTAGGGTGTGTTCTGATGCAGAATGAGCATGTGATTGCTTATGCATCGAGACAGTTGAAGCCTCATGAGGAAAACTATCCTGTCCATGATCTGGAATTAGCAGCGATCGTTTTTGCTTTGAAAATCTGGCGCCATTATCTGTATGGTGAGCGATTTGAGATTTTCACTGATCATAAGAGTTTGAAGTATCTGTTCACTCAGGCTGAGTTGAACATGCGTCAGCGTCGTTGGATGGATCTACTCAAAGATTACGATTGTGAGATCAAGTATCATCCAGGATCTGCGAATCTCACGGCCGATGCTCTTAGTCGCAAGGTGAGGTTATCTGCTCTTCAGACTTGTGCTGTATCTGGGATTATTCAGGATTTCTGTTCGATGGGATTCAATTGTAAGCATCGGAAGGGAACAGAGAGTATCCGTATAGCTACCATTTTGTCCGAGCCAGTTTTGTATTCTCGGATTAGAGATGCTCAGATGTCTGATTCTAAGATTCAGAAATTAGCTCGGTTGGCTGATAGAGATAATACTTCTGGATTCCACTATCAGTCCGAGGGTCTTTTGTGCTTATCTGGTCGTGTTGTTGTACCGGAAGATGACACTTTGAGGGAGGAGATTTTGTCCCAGGCTCATCGTAGCAAGTTGAGTGTTCATCCGGGGAGCAACAAGATGTATAAAGATTTGAGGACTCGATTTTGGTGGAAGGGTATGAAACGTAATGTTTATCAGTATGTCTCCAAGTGCCTAGTCTGTCAGCAGGTGAAGGCTGAGTATCGACGACCCGGAGGTTTGTTACAGAATCTACCTATTCTGGAGTGGAAGTGGGAGCATATCACGATGGACTTCGTGACTCACTTGCCTATGTCTGTGGGGAATAGAGATGCTATCTGGGTGGTAGTGGATCGGCTTACTAAGTCTGCCCATTTTCTTCCGTATAACAGAGATTTCACTTTCGATCGGATGGCACGGTTGTACATTCAGGAGATTGTACGGTTTCATGGTGTGCCCGTGAGTATCGTTAGTGACAGAGATCCTCGATTTACATCTAGATTTTGGGGCAGTTTTCAGCAAGCTTTGGGCACTACCTTGAGTTTGAGTACTGCATATCACCCAAAGACTGACGGTCAGTCAGAGAGGACTATTCGTACTCTTGAGGATATGTTGAGATCTTGTGTGATGGATTTCGGGCCAGCTTGGCAGGATCATCTGCCGCTGATAGAGTTTGCATACAACAACAGTTTTCATAGGAGTATTGGTATGTCTCCGTTTGAAGCATTGTATGGTCGACGTTGTCGTACTCCTCTGTTCTGGGAAGAAGTCGGAGAACGACAGGTCGAGGGCCCAGAATTGATTCAGCAGGCCATGGACAAAGTTCTTGTGATCAAACAGCGGATTAAGACTGCTCAGGATCGACAAGCGAGTTATGCGAACTCCAAGCGCAGACCTCTTCATTTTGATGCAGGCGAGAAAGTGTTTCTCAAGGTATCACCTTTTCGGAGGATTCTGAGATTTGGACTCAAGGGTAAGCTATCTCCGAGATTCATTGGTCCTTTTGAGATCTTAGAATGTGTGGGAGATTTGGCCTACAGATTAGCTTTGCCACCGTATCTGTCTAGTGTTCACAATGTGTTTCATGTGTCCTTGTTGAGACGATACGTAGCGGATGATTCTCATGTTTTGCATCCGACAGAAGTTCAGCTGAATCCGGATTTGTCTTTTGTGGAAAGACCGGTTTCGATCTTAGACCGGAAGGATAAGGTACTGCGGAATAAGACTATTCCTCTTGTCTTAGTGCAGTGGCAGCGCCGAGGTACTGAAGAAGCAACTTGGGAACTAGAGAGTTGCATGCGGTCAGAGCATCCAGAGTTGTTCTAGTTGTAGTAATTTCAGTAATGATTGTAATTTCAGTTGTACTTTCAGTTGTAATTCATTCTTAAGTTGAATGTATTGTTGTTCAGAATTGTCATTCTTCAGACTCGATTTCGCGGACGAAATCCTTTTTAGGGGGGGAGAATGTAGTATCCCGATGCCTAATTTGAGTTAATTATCGGATTAATTATATTTCGGTGGGATCGGAAGGACCGAACAGAGTTCGGATCGTCCGAAACGGGTTCGGATCGTCCGAAGAGGGTTCGAATCGTCCGAAGACAGGTGGCTGGACACGTGGAAGACATGCAAAGTTCGGATCGTCCGATCAGGGTTCGGATCGTCCGAAGACAGGTGTCTGGACACGTGGAAGACATGCAGGGTTCGGATCGTCCGATAAAGGTTCGGAAGGTCCGAAGTGTACAGTGGATCGGATCGTCCGAAGTGGATCGGATCGTCCGATCGTTGTCTATAAATAGAGGCGCGAGGCTTCATTTGTTACTCGCCAATTCCGAGTGTTCCAGAGCGTTTTAGTCGTTTCTGATGGGTTTCTAGTCTTTTCCCGAGGTTTAGGCACTAGCGGGGAGCTACTGGTTTTGTAGCGGAGCTGTGCTCTAGTTGGGAGCTAGCGGCATCAGTGGGCTGACTACGGACGCAGACTTGATTCTAGGACTGATTGCTAGGATCTACTGGTTTGAGGTACGAAAGTACTATCCGAGATAGCAGGATTGAGTATGCTTTACTATGTGTTGCATGTTTATATGTTGCATTGTTATCTGTCATATGATGCATGGTTTATTATGCGGCATTTGCATAATCATGTTGAGCCTGACTATTTTTGAGATAGCCTGTTGAGAGGGTGCTCAGCCCTCGTTTGTTGTGGATGGTTGGACCCCGTTGGCCGACGGTGGTCAGGTCACCGGTATATCCACAGGTTTATTTTGGTATGGGAGCCACCTCCTGGTGCGACGGCGCAGAGTGCTACATACCTTGACGTCATTTACCTGAGCAGTATTTCGATATACCCAGATCCTGGTATCCAGTACATTTTGCATACATGCATATCATAGTCTTGTATACTCATACTTTCGGTGCTGAGCGTTTTATGCTCACGTCCTCGGTTTATCTCTGTTTTGGACACCCTATTCGATGGGGCAGGTCTCAGGTTGGACGGTCCAGGAGGGAGTGGACAGGGAGCTGGCAGAGGTTGACCTGTAGATGTTGGTATTTGTTCTTGGTTTTTAGTTCGATCTGGTTGTTTAAGTATTTTGTACTTACAGATTCGATTGGGTTGTATTACTGTTTTTCCGCTGTTTACCTGATTCAGTCTTAAATGTTAATTTTGCATGCTTAAGTTCTGATTAGTAGGTGATTCTGGAACGGGTCACTACATTAGCGGGATATTACCGTCGTTTCATTAAAGATTTCTCGAGCATAGCTAAACCAATTACTCAGCTAACTCAGAAGAATGCTCCATTTATTTGGTCTGAAGAATGTGAGACCAGTTTTCTGGAGTTGAAGAAGAGGTTGACCAGTGGACCGGTGTTGACTATTCCATCCGGTACTGGTGGTTTTGTTGTTTATTGCGACGCTTCTCACAGAGGGTTGGAATGTGTACTGATGCAACGAGGGCATGTTATTGCTTATGCCTCAAGACAGCTTAAACCACATGAGACCCGTTATCCAATTCATGACCTTGAATTGGCAGCCATTGTCTGTAGTATCCCGATGCCTAATTTGAGTTCATTACTGGATTAATTATATTTCGGTGGATCGGAAGGACCGAACAGAGTTCGGATCGTCCGAAGCGGGTTCGGATCGTCCGAAGAGGGTTCGAATCGTCCGAAGACAGGTGGCTGGACACGCGGAAGACATGCAGAGTTCGGATCGTCCGATCAGGGTTCGGATCGTCCGAAGACAGGTGTCTGGACACGTGGAAGACATGCAGGGTTCGGATCGTCCGATAAGGGTTCGGAAGGTCCGAAGTGTACAGTGGATCGGATCGTCCGAAGTGGATCGGATCGTCCGATCGTTGTCTATAAATAGAGGCGCGAGGCTTCATTTGTTACTCGCCAATTCCGAGTGTTCCAGAGCGTTTTAGTCGTTTCTGATGGGTTTCTAGTCTTTTCCTGAGGTTTAGGCATTAGCGGGGAGCTACTGGTTTTGTAGCGGAGCTGTGCTCTAGTTGGGAGCTAGCGGCATCAGTGGGCTGACTACGGACGCAGACTTGATTCTAGGACTGATTGCTAGGATCTACTGGTTTGAGGTACGAAAGTACTATCCGAGATAGCAGGATTGAGTATGCTTTACTATGTGTTGCATGTTTATATGTTGCATTATTATCTGTCATATGATGCATGGTTTATTATGCGGCATTTGCATAATCATGTTGAGCCTGACTATTTTTGAGATAGCCTGTTGAGAGGGTGCTCAGCCCTCGTTTGTTGTGGATGGTTGGACCCCGTTGGCCGACGGTGGTCAGGTCACCGGTATATCCACAGGTTTATTTTGGTATGGGAGCCACCTCCTGGTGCGACGGCGCAGAGTGCTACATACCTTGACGTCATTTACCTGAGCAGTATTTCGATATACCCAGATCCTGGTATCCAGTACATTTTGCATACATGCATGTCATAGTCTTGTATACTCATGCTTTCGGTGCTGAGCGTTTTATGCTCACGTCCTCGGTTTATCTCTGTTTTGGACACCCTATTCGATGGGGCAGGTCTCAGGTTGGACGGTCCAGGAGGGAGTGGACAGGGAGCTGGCAGAGGTTGACCTGTAGTTGTTGGTATTTGTTCTTGGTATTTAGTTCGATCTGGTTGTTTAAGTATTTTGTACTTACAGATTCGATTGGGTTGTATTACTATTTTTCCGCTGTTTACCTGATTCAGTTTTAAATGTTAATTTTGCATGCTTAAGTTCTGATTAGTAGGTGATTCTGGAACGGGTCACTACATTTATGGTATCAGAGCATGCATTAAGATTTTGGGATTTAGAATTGTTCTTTTGGGTTTAATCTCTGGTAACTTTTGTAGCTAAGAGATGTCTGGTTTTGACGACGATGCTAGTAGTCATGGCAGCGTTGGACGCTGGGGAGACCGCGACGATCGGGAGCGTCAACGAGAGCATCGAGAACGTCGTCAGCACCGTCGTGATGAGCCTCGGAGTTTTAGTATGCATCGGTTCTTGCAGATGGGGCCGAAACCTCTTTCAGGCGGTGAGACCCCGGATGTTGCGGAGAACTGGCTTGAGAGGATGGAGAGCTGCTTCAAGACTTTTCAGTGCTCGGCGGAGCAGCAGATTGATACCCTTGATTTCTTGCTGGAGGGTGGTGCGCGCAAGTGGTGGAGGTCTACCTCTGCACCGATAGTTCAGCGACAGGGTCGAGTTCTTTGGGCCGATTTCCGAGCCGCTTTCATGCTGCTTTACTTTCCGCCAGCTCTTCTGCAGACCAAGGCGATTGAGTTGATCAATCTGAAGCAGGGAAGTTTGTCTGTTGATGAGTATCAGCAGAATTTCTTTGAGTTGCTTCCATATGTTCCGCATGTCAGTGACAATGCTATGGCCAAGTATAACCATTTTCTTCAGGGCCTCAATCAGGAGATTTATGATCGGGTTGTTGTCTGCGATGATCCGACATCGTATGAGGGCCTTGTAAATCGTTGTCGCCAGGCTGAGGGCAGTTTGTTGAGAGGTCGAGCCATGCAGTCTGCTCGTCCTACTAGTTCTTTGGGTCCCCGCGTCCAAGCATTTAAGAAGGCTGGATCTACTTCTTCTTCCTCTGGATCTGGAGGAGTTCACCATTTTGGGAAGAAGAGGGGCCCGTGTCAGCACTGCGGGAAGGATCATCCGACGGAGCGTTGTCGCAAGGTTGCGGGTGCTTGTTACAAGTGCGGTGAGATGGGCCACATGAAGAGAGATTGTCCACAGACGGGCGGAGGATCAGGATCTGGTTCTCAGGCTTCAGTTCATCAGAGGCCACAGCAGGGACAGTCTACTCAGGGTTCTAACCTCCGACCGCGTACTCAAGGGCAGGTCTTTGCTCTTAACCAGGATCAGGCTGCTGAGGAGAACGAGAGAGTTATCGCAGGTTTATTTTTATTATGTGGATTACCTGCTTACGTTCTCATTGACACTGGTGCATCTCATTCATTCATATCTGCGAGATTTGCTAAGCGTCATGCATTACCTTTCACTTCTTTGGACGTTGTGGTATCTGTTTCCACACCGATGGGTCATTCGGTGCTAGCTAAACGTCTAGTTTTGGGTTGTCCTCTAGAGTTTGAGGGTAATGTTTTAACTGCTAATTTGATGATTCTTGTGATGGAGGATTTTGATTGCATCCTGGGAATAGATGTGCTGACTATGTTTAGAGCTACTGTGGACTGTTATCAGAAGTTTGTGCAGTTTCGTCCAGTGGAGGGCGACAGTTGGTTTTTCTATGGAGAGGGAGCGCGACCCCCGATGCCTGTGGTTTCTGCTCTGAAAGCCTGTCGTGCTTTAGAGTCGGGCGGGGAAGGCTACCTTATCTATGCTATTGATTCGTCCGCAGATAGTGTCGGTATCAGTGACATTCCAGTGGTTTGCGATTTTCCGGATGTTTTTCCCGAGGAGATTCCTGGTTTTCCTCCCGTTCGGGATGTGGATTTCGGCATTGATTTAGTGCCAGGCACGGCACCAATCTCTAGAGCTCCTTATCGTTTAGCTCCATCGGAGATGCAAGAATTGAAACAGCAGTTGCAGGATCTTCTTGACAAGGGGTATATTCGACCCAGTGTGTCCCCGTGGGGAGCACCAGTTCTTTTTGTCAAAAAGAAGGATGGTTCTATGCGGCTCTGCATAGATTATCGGCAGTTGAATCGTGCGACGATAAAGAATAAGTATCCGTTGCCACGGATTGATGATTTATTTGATCAACTGCAAGGTACCTCTGTGTATTCCAAGATTGATTTAAGGTCTGGTTATCATCAGCTTCGGATTCATCAGGGAGATATATCGAAGACTGCATTCAGGACCCGGTATGGGCATTATGAGTTTCTGGTTATGCCTTTTGGGGTGACGAATGCACCAGCAGTTTTTATGGATCTGATGAATCGGGTTTTTCGGGAATTCTTGGATAAGTTTGTTGTGGTGTTTATAGATGATATCTTAATCTATTCGCATGATCAGCAAGAACACGCACAACACTTAAGGATTATTTTACAGACACTTCGCGAGAATCAGCTTTATGCGAAGTTGAGTAAATGTGAGTTTTGGAGTGACAGGGTTGTTTTCCTTGGTCATGTCATTTCTAGCAAGGGAGTTTCAGTTGACCCAAGTAAGGTGGAAGCGGTATTGGACTGGTCGCGTCCGACGACAGTAGCCGAGATCCGCAGTTTTCTGGGATTGGCTGGGTATTATCGCCGTTTCATTGTCAACTTTTCTCAGATTGCTAAGCCACTCACTCAGCTCACTCGGAAAGATGTTTCATTTGAATGGACATCAGAGTGCGAAGAGAGTTTCTTGGAACTTCGCAGACGTTTGACATCTGCGCCAGTTTTGGCTTTACCGTCTGGATCTGGTGGTTTCAGTGTTTACACCGATGCCTCTTTACAGGGACTAGGGTGTGTTCTGATGCAGAATGAGCATGTGATTGCTTATGCGTCGAGACAGTTAAAGTCTCATGAGGAAAACTATCCTGTTCATGATCTGGAATTAGCAGCGATCGTTTTTGCTTTGAAAATCTGGCGCCATTATCTGTATGGTGAGCGATTTGAGATTTTCACCGATCATAAGAGTTTGAAGTATCTGTTCACTCAGGCTGAGTTGAACATGCGTCAGCGTCGTTGGATGGATCTACTCAAAGATTACGATTGTGAGATCAAGTATCATCCAGGATCTGCGAATCTCACGGCCGATGCTCTTAGTCGCAAGGTGAGGTTATCTGCTCTTCAGACTTGTGCTGTATCTGGGATTATTCAGGATTTCTGTTCGATGGGATTCAATTGTAAGCATCGGAAGGGAACAGAGAGTATCCGTATAGCTACTATTTTGTCCGAGCCAGTTTTGTATTCTCGGATTAGAGATGCTCAGATGTCTGATTCTAAGATTCAGAAATTAGCTCAGTTGGCTGATGGAGATAATACTTCTGGTTTCCACTATCAGTCCGAGGGTCTTTTGTGCTTATCTGGTCGTGTTGTTGTACCGGAAGATGACACTTTGAGGGAAGAGATTTTGTCCCAGGCTCATCGTAGCAAGTTGAGTGTTCATCCAGGGAGCAACAAGATGTATAAGGATTTGAGGACTCGATTTTGGTGGAAAGGTATGAAACGTAATGTTTATCAGTATGTCTCCAAGTGCCTTGTCTGTCAGCAGGTGAAGGCTGAGTATCGACGACCTGGAGGTTTGTTGCAGAATCTTCCTATTCCGGAGTGGAAGTGGGAGCATATCACGATGGACTTCGTGACTCACTTGCCTATGTCTGTGGGGAATAGAGATGCTATCTGGGTGGTAGTGGATCGGCTTACTAAGTCTGCCCATTTTCTTCCGTATAACAGAGATTTCACTTTCGATCGGATGGCGCGGTTGTACATTCAGGAGATTGTACGGTTTCATGGTGTGCCCGTGAGTATCGTTAGTGACAGAGATCCTCGATTTACATCTAGATTTTGGGGCAGCTTTCAGCAAGCTTTGGGCACTACCTTGAGTTTGAGTACTGCATATCACCCAGAGACTGACGGTCAGTCAGAGAGGACTATTCGTACTCTTGAGGATATGTTGAGATCTTGTGTGATGGATTTCGGGCCAGCTTGGCAGGATCATCTGCCGCTGATAGAGTTTGCATACAACAACAGTTTTCATAGGAGTATTGGTATGTCTCCGTTTGAAGCATTGTATGGTCGACGTTGTCGTACTCCTCTGTTCTGGGAAGAAGTCGGAGAACGACAGGTCGAGGGTCCAGAATTGATTCAGCAGGCCATGGACAAAGTTCTTGTGATCAAACAGCGGATTAAGACTGCTCAGGATCGACAAGCGAGTTATGCGAACTCCAAGCGCAGACCTCTTCATTTTGATGCAGGCGAGAAAGTGTTTCTCAAGGTATCACCTTTTCGGAGGATTCTGAGATTTGGACTCAAGGGTAAGCTATCTCCGAGATTCATTGGTCCTTTTGAGATCTTAGAATGTGTGGGAGATTTGGCCTACAGATTAGCTTTGCCACCGTATCTGTCTAGTGCTCACAATGTGTTTCATGTGTCCTTGTTGAGACGATACGTAGCGGATGAGTCTCATGTTTTGCATCCGACAGAAGTTCAGCTGAATCCGGATTTGTCTTTTGTGGAAAGACCGGTTTCGATCTTAGACCGGAAGGATAAGGTACTGCGGAATAAGACTATTCCTCTTGTCTTAGTGCAGTGGCAACGCCGAGGTACTGAAGAAGCTACTTGGGAACTAGAGAGTCGCATGCGGTCAGAGCATCCAGAGTTGTTCTAGTTGTAGTATTTTCAGTAATGATTGTAATTTCAGTTGTAATTCATTCTTAAGTTGAATGTATTGTTGTTCAGAATTGTCATTCTTCAGACTCGATTTCGCGGACGAAATTCTTTTTTTGGGGGGGAGAATGTAGTATCCCGATGCCTAATTTGAGTTCATTACTGGATTAATTATATTTCGGTGGATCGGAAGGACCGAACAGAGTTCGGATCGTCCGAAGCGGGTTCGGATCGTCCGAAGAGGGTTCGAATCGTCCGAAGACAGGTGGCTGGACACGCGGAAGACATGCAGAGTTCGGATCGTCCGATCAGGGTTCGGATCGTCCGAAGACAGGTGTCTGGACACGTGGAAGACATGCAGGGTTCGGATCGTCCGATAAGGGTTCGGAAGGTCCGAAGTGTACAGTGGATCGGATCGTCCGAAGTGGATCGGATCGTCCGATCGTTGTCTATAAATAGAGGCGCGAGGCTTCATTTGTTACTCGCCAATTCCGAGTGTTCCAGAGCGTTTTAGTCGTTTCTGATGGGTTTCTAGTCTTTTCCCGAGGTTTAGGCACTAGCGGGGAGCTACTGGTTTTGTAGCGGAGCTGTGCTCTAGTTGGGAGCTAGCGGCATCAGTGGGCTGACTACGGACGCAGACTTGATTCTAGGACTGATTGCTAGGATCTACTGGTTTGAGGTACGAAAGTACTATCCGAGATAGCAGGATTGAGTATGCTTTACTATGTGTTGCATGTTTATATGTTGCATTATTATCTGTCATATGATGCATGGTTTATTATGCGGCATTTGCATAATCATGTTGAGCCTGACTATTTTTGAGATAGCCTGTTGAGAGGGTGCTCAGCCCTCGTTTGTTGTGGATGGTTGGACCCCGTTGGCCGACGGTGGTCAGGTCACCGGTATATCCACAGGTTTATTTTGGTATGGGAGCCACCTCCTGGTGCGACGGCGCAGAGTGCTACATACCTTGACGTCATTTACCTGAGCAGTATTTCGATATACCCAGATCCTGGTATCCAGTACATTTTGCATACATGCATGTCATAGTCTTGTATACTCATGCTTTCGGTGCTGAGTGTTTTATGCTCACGTCCTCGGTTTATCTCTGTTTTGGACACCCTATTCGATGGGGCAGGTCTCAGGTTGGACGGTCCAGGAGGGAGTGGACAGGGAGCTGGCAGAGGTTGACCTGTAGTTGTTGGTATTTGTTCTTGGTATTTAGTTCGATCTGGTTGTTTAAGTATTTTGTACTTACAGATTCGATTGGGTTGTATTACTATTTTTCCGCTGTTTACCTGATTCAGTTTTAAATGTTAATTTTGCATGCTTAAGTTCTGATTAGTAGGTGATTCTGGAACGGGTCACTACATTGTCTTTGCATTAAAGATATGGCGACATTACCTATACGGGGAGAAGTTTGAGATATATTCTGATCATAAGAGTTTGAAATATCTGTTTTCACAATCTGAATTGAATATGAGGCAACGAAGATGGCTTGATTTGCTTAAAGATTTTGATTGTGAAATCAAATACTATCCAGGAAAGTCTAATGCAGCAGCTGATGCACTAAGTCGAAAGGTATGCTCTTTATCCTTGTCGACGATCGGTGTTTCAAATTTGATAGAAGACTGCTGTTTATCTGGATTAGAATTTGAAACAGATTATAGACCGTTGAGACTTTATACGGTGCAAGTAGAACCAGAGCTGATTATGAGAATTAAGGCAGCTCAGCAAGGTGATCAGAATATACAGAAATCAGTATCGATGGTTAGAGCAGGACATCGATCAGAATATCAGGTACGTGACAACGTCTTGTATGTGAATAATCGTCTAGTTGTGCCGAATGTTTCAGATTTGAGACGACAGATGTTGTCAGAAGCGCACAACAGTCGATTCAGTATTCATCCTGGTGGCAGAAAGATGTACAATGATTTGAAAAGACAGTTCTGGTGGAAACAAATGAAGACTGACATTGCCGAGTTTGTCTCCAAATGTCTGAACTGCCAGCAGGTGAAAGCAGAAAGAAAGAAACCAGGAGGTTTATTACAGAGTTTGTCCATTCCTGAGTGGAAATGGGATCACATTTCCATGGACTTTGTGACGCAATTGCCGCGTTCCTCCAAAGGTTGTGATGCGATTTGGGTCGTGATTGACAGATTGACTAAATCTGCATGTTTTATACCGTACAAGATGACGTACAGATTCGACCAGATGGCAGAGATCTATGTCAGAGAAGTGGTCAGATTGCACGGAGTGCCGAAGTCGATTGTATCAGATCGTGATCCTCGATTTACTTCGCACTTCTGGCAGAGTTTGCAGCAGGCTCTCGGTACGAAGTTACATCTGAGTACCGCATATCATCCACAGACCGACGGACAGTCAGAGCGGACTATCCAGACACTGGAAGATATGCTGAGAGCAGTAGTGCTAGATTTTGGCACTAATTGGCAAGATGCATTGCCACTTTGTGAGTTTTTGTACAACAACAGTTATCAGACGAGTATTGAGATGGCACCTTTTGAAGCGTTGTACGGTAAGAAATGTCGATCCCCTCTCAATTGGGATGATATCTCTGAAGTTTCTGAAATTGGACCAGACATGATCAGAGATATGACAGAAAAAGTGAAGCTAATTCGGAAGAAAATGAAGGCAGCACAAGATAGACAGGCCAAATATGCCAATGTCAGACGACGACCATTGGTATTCGAGATCGGGGACAGAGTGTTCCTAAAGATTTCACCTTTCAGAGGAGTTGTCAGATTTGGCAAGAATGGGAAATTATCTCCACGATACATTGGGCCTTATGAGATACTCGAAAAGATAGGAGATGCCTATCGACTTGCCTTACCGCCTTCATTATCCAGAATACATGATGTTTTTCATGTATCACTATTGAGGAAGTATCTTCCTGATGCTTCACATGCTATACAGCCAGACGAGGCCGAACTTGATGAATCTCTGAGTTATGTTGAAAAGCCGATCCAGATTATCGATCGTAAAGAAAAGCAACTCAGAACGAAGATGATTCCGTTGGTGAAAGTGCAATGGACTCGTCATGGTACTGAAGAAGCAACCTGGGAAACAGAATCAGATATGAGACAAGAATTCCCAGAGTTATTTCGATGATGTACATGTTTTTATATACAGTTTTGTATATACTCCTTGATGATATGATTGAATGCCTATGATTTCGAGGACGAAATCGTATCTTAGGGGGGGAGAAATGTAATGCCCAAGATTTTATATCGTGTTAAATGACGATTATAGATTTTTAATCGAGACGATTATGAAAGGGCTAACCGAGACACAAAATTAGATCGCGTGTGAAAATTGATGTGCGAGGACAGTAGCATCGGCGCACATGCGCGAACGGATGCGCGCACATGCGCCAAAAAGGCCAAAGACCTCGCGCATATGCGCGAAAGATGTCGCGCATATGCGCAAGTTTATGCAGTTGAGTACCAGTAGGCCTCACGCATATGCGCGAGCTGCCAAGATCGAGACCAGTAGGTCTCGCGCATATGCGCCAGAAATGTCGCGCATATGCGCGAGATTGACATGATTTGTGAGAAATCCGTCCGTTAGATTTTAAATCCGACTTCGGTACTGGGTTCCTATCAACGCAGGCTACAACTGGATGTAAGTTTTATTACGTTTTGACATGTTTTGAAATTATGATGTTGTTAGAATTGAATACACGTCATATATGTTATTCTTGACATGTTAGACAGTGTAGAATCGAAGTCAGATTAAGAAACGGACTGAATATGGAATTGTTATGAATTTCAGAATGAAATTGACTAGAATTGATATCAGATTGGTAGAGTGGTTGATTGTAAATGTTTGGAATTGATATAGACTAATATGGTATTATCAGTATCGCCAGATTGTACTGTTGTACTGTCAGAATTTGATAAAACAGAGATGTTGTGATTTGATTAGAATATTGATACAGAATATTGGTATTGTCATTGCCAGATTGAACAGTGACAAGACTTTGAATCAAGACTTTGATTGTATCAGATCGACAACAAGAAAGGTATAAATAAATGTTGATTCGGGATTGCACAACTCGAGTTAGGTTGACTTGAGTTTCCCTAAATCACATACTTTATTTTATTGCATTGATATTTGCAGATTATCAGATTGATATGTTATTGTATTGACTTAGAACAGAGTCAGAGTCCGAGTCTAGGGCAGACAGCCTAGCTAGGGGAGAACCGCCGAGTCTTTCTCAGAACCGATAAGACTCTAGACTTACGGTGTATCGACGAGCTTCAGATGTAGATCGACGTCTATCTCAGACACACTCGATACAGCATACCAAAGTCTAAATTAGATTGGGATCCCTAGATTTGAGATAAGATAAGATTAGATCACGAGTCATTGATTCATGTAGTCAGATTGGATACATGTTTTGATGTTTGTTTATGCTTTTATATAGGTTTTATATGATTGCATGTAATACATTGTTTATACTGCGATATTTATATCTCACCGGAGTTATCCGGCTGTTGTCTTGTCTGTATGTGTGCATGGCAACAGGTGGGACAGGTACAGGGTCACAGAGATGAAGACAGATCGAGATTAGAGTGGTGATTCCGGACTTAGACTAGAGATAGGGTTTAAACACTTGATAGTTAGGTGTTAAACCTGAGTTGTAAATTATTGTATTATGTTTGAGCCTTATACTTTTATACTGATATGTATAGGAGTTTGATTCCATTACCTTCCGCATTTAAAAAAAAAAATTTAGACCCTGATTATTATAATTGATTTAGTCCCAATAATGATTAAGAACATGATTAGCGTCCGGGTCCCCACAGGTTTCTTAAGTCGAACTGTGACACCCTGACCCGTTACAATTAAAAATACAGCGGAAGTTAAAATTTTCTTTCAAATGGAAGGAGTTTCAAAATACATTTTATAAAAATGTTTACAAAATAGCAATACATGATCATTTAAATGACATAACAAAATACAAAATATCATTCCTATGATCATGCCAAAATCTTCCTTCCAACGGTGTATGCATATGACCCCTATCCACAGTCAACGTCCAGGGCCTCCACTCTGATCTGCATCACAAGAATAAACTGAAATGAGAATAAATCTCAGCAAGTGGAACTCTAACATAGCAATGATACATAGTATACTCTGTAAAACATGGCTTTGAAATCATAAATACCATCAACTCTGAAACATGAATAACGTAGCAATAACTGTAGCAATAACTGTAGCAATAGCATAGCAATAAGATGGTATTCTCTTTTCTCTGGTTGGATTGATATCAATAGTATCTCTGCTCTGGGGTGCTCGTATCCCTATCGATATAAACCGATAACTCTGAGTGATATAAGCCTATGGTCGATGATCATCTAATTGCATGCAATGCTCTGACTATGATTAATCAATCCAATAAAACATTTGAACTCTGAATATCATTTAAAGCCGTCGTTTCGCAATCTCATATTATCTCTTGTATTCCCTTTTAACAATAGTGAGACATCAATGCCTCCAATAGATAATCAATGAAATCAATACATAACAATGGATCAATGGAAGGGAATAACACTTTGAAACCTTTAAAACACAATACATATAATATCATGTGAGCAAAGGGATGAAATTCCACTTACAAACCAATAGAACACCTCCAAACTAACTCTTGGCACACCACCTACAACAATAATCCATAAACAACACCAATATCATCTCTATATCCAAAAATACAAGTTAAATAATCCATAGAACCAACCAATACATCAACCTATAGCATCACATCTCCAAAAACCATGATAGAATCGCACCAAAAACTTACCTAAGCTTCCTTATACCACGGAGAACATCGATCTCAAGTCGAATCGTCGAAAAGAAGCTTGGATTGAAGATAGGGAACAAAAGAAATGGATGAAAACCATTGCAATGGAGAGAAAAAATCGGAAATGAAGAAGGAGATAAGGTATGGTATGGCCAACAACTCCCAAAAAGCAACTAAATATCTCGCCCATACTTACACCGCGGGTGCGGTCACACAAGCACCGCGGGTGCGCTAAGCTCACAGTACAACAAAATAAATCCCATGCACGATGACCGCGGGTGCGGTGCTGCAATTACCGCGGGTGCGGTCTCACCGTGGGTGCGGTGCTTACACTGCCGCGGGTGCGGTGATGCCACGGCCTTCCAAATCCAAAATGATGAACAGTACACCGCGGGGGCACTCCTCTAAGAGCGCGGGTGCACTCTAGCTTCGGCAATGAACAG
This sequence comes from Primulina eburnea, assembly GCF_022965805.1. Taxonomy (NCBI): domain Eukaryota; kingdom Viridiplantae; phylum Streptophyta; class Magnoliopsida; order Lamiales; family Gesneriaceae; genus Primulina; species Primulina eburnea. The sequence continues at coordinate 15,490,036 of NC_133102.1, forward strand.
TACTCAACCAACTAAAATCGAACCGAAACACTGAAACGAACAACCAACAACATCTAATACCTCAAGACAACAATAACCAATAATACTATGGCCCAAAACACAACTCTAAACATCTAAATCATAAAACCCAATAACAAGTAAAGCTTAAACCGTACCGTACACCGGGCTCGGCTATTACACGAACTGCATAAATGCTATTATAATAGGTCGATGAATATTACGAGTATAGTATAAGAAAAGTAAGGTGCGATAAGTTTGGACATCTATTTCTAGAAGGAGGAATGGTGAGATCAGTCAAAATTCGAGGTTATTAAAAAATAGAACTAGGTCACCATGGATCGTTTTAAGTCGCGATCCACAAACGAGAATTTTGGTAGGCAAATTTAATTTGGATTAGGGAGACGTAAGGACGAGTTGACACTTATTTTATCAGAGTAGAGCAAAAGAAGCGTGGATTATTGGGATACTAGAATTAAGAGTCTAAACTTTTGTTATCGAAGATAAGCGAATTTCGAGGACGAAATTTCTTTTAAGAGGGGAAGGATTGTAGAACCCGTTAAATCAGACTGCGTATAAGCCATGCATAATTCTAGTATTTAAAATTAAAATGATTTTTTTTTATTTTATGAGTATTTAAATTCTTTTCTTTAAATTTATTTATTTTACGCAGTATTTTAATTGTTACCTTTTCAATTAAATAAGTGTGGCCGGACTGGAGATGGAGTATTGAGACAAGCTAATAAAGACTCATTTAAGAAGTGGTAATTTAGCATGTTCATTTCATTAAATTATGTTTAATTATTTTTATGCATTTTAGGCATAATTATTGCATGATAGAATTTATTTCATGAAATTTTAAAAGTTCGTGCATTAAGATTTTTAAGTTGCATTTCACGTTCGAGCGAGGAATGGAGACCGGAGAATTTTCAGAAAAATTATTTTATTACATGATTTATTTTTATAAATTAAGTTAAAGCATTTTTAAGTGTATTTTACAAAAATAGGAATTTTTGAGGTATTTTTACCTGCGGGACTTTATTTTTAACGGTACGCAAATTTTATCAAATCAGAGGATTTTGTAAAGGGTTCGGCTAATATTTTCAAAATCTTTTCAACTCGAAATATTTTTAGGGAATGCGTTTGGATTTAATGGGCCTATTTTTTAAGCTTATTGGGCTTAAATATCTTTTAAATCTTTAAAATAACATTTAGGGCCCATTAGTGATTGGTTGACCATTTTTATATTATATAATCTAACCTAAACCACTTTTAACCTAAACTAATTCCCCCCACCAGCCGACACCCATCTTTCAGACACCACTTCCTCTAGTTCCCAACAGCAACCTCAAGGAAATTATCGGCTACCTCCATTCTTTGCATTAGGAGCTCTCCCGGTGTCTCCCTCCTCGTGTGTGGTTCATCAATCATCAAGGCATGCCTCAAACTTTCATTTTGCATCATACACGCTAAATACTCACTGATATGTGTGTTTTGTTGCATAGAAATCTCGATCCAAAAATATGGCATGGTGAAGCATTGGGTTTTGTTCAAATCTTTGCATATGTTTTCCCAACTCATATCCTTTATATTTTTGTGCTAAGGGACTGTCCATAGCAGGTTTGTGTAGTCTCGGAGCTGGTGTAAGGTTGGACAGATTTGGGAGAGGGCCGTGAGTGTAGTAGTGCAGGGTTGTCTCGTAACGGGCTGGTGATCGGGAGAGTGATGGAACCAGTGGCGCGAGGGTTAAACCGAGCCACGTACTAGGTACTGGTGGGCTGGAGACACGGCTTAGTGAGGCTTGATAGTTGCTGGAGTTATCCCCATAGCAGTTCGATCGGGTCCTAGCGCGAGAAGGGGATCCGCAACTGAGGCTCGTGTGATTCTCTCGGTTCTTCGTAGGTTGTGGCTTGCATGGGGGCGGTGAGATGGAGCTGATATGTGGCTTGGGGTATGATCTAGATCTTTGTTAGGCTGCCACATGGCTGGTGTGACGGTGTAGCGTGAGGTGTGGGTTTTGGGAGGAAACCATGCATGTGGTGTTAAATGAGGGTAGGGCCGAGAGTTGGTAAGGTGGAGATATACTTTTAGCCGAGAGTTTTGGGTTGGGCAAGATTATTTTAGGATCATTTTAATTTTTTTAAAGATAGGGTAAAAAAGTTGGGAAAGATTTGATTATATTTTGGGTCGATTCGGATTAAAATCGGGACCCGGTTGAAGTTTTAAAACGAATTAGATAAGTTGTGTTATGGGATCGAGTTTACGTCTAAGAATGCTAATCATTACTTTTTTTTTGGAACATTTTAAGAAGTTTGGTAAGCTTCGGGTCAATTTTAGAGGTCCAGGGATGAAAAGACAATTTTTTGGTTTATAGGGACAAAATGGTCATTTTGCACCCGGGGTGAGATTTAGGTCCTAGCAGCGCCTTGAGCACAAATCATGATATTTTTAAATGTTCATGCATCACGTTTATGATTTTTACGCTATTATAATAATTATGGTGCATGCTTGGTTTAAAGGAATTAAGAGAGAAAAAGTGAGAAAGAGAAGAGCACTCCGTCTCTGCCGCGCCACGTCGTTATTTCGTTTGTTTTCTGTCAAAACAAACCAAGGCATGTTTATATCTTCTTTCAATCAAGTCATATAGGTATTTTTAAATATCGCAAGTATACGATTTTAATGCAAGAAGATCGAAATTGTTCATATTTAATTATGTTTGTTAATTATATTACGTGCAAAATATTCATTTTGAGATTTATGCGATATTGCTTGTGGTCACTTTACTATCAGTATTAAATCCGGTCCCCAGTATCGGTCCGGTCACCAGTTACCGATTAGTTCAGTTGTTTCACCCATTACTGTGGCAGTAGTCTGATCAGACGTAAATCCGATCCCCAGTATCGGTCCGGTCCCCAGTATCGGTCAGCTCAGTTCAGTTCAGGGACCACTTGCGTAGACCATAATCTCACCAGAAAATTTATTGCAAGCTATTTCAGTACAGGGCTCCAAGGAGCAAACATTTTTACTATGATTTTCAATTCAGTTATGAACGTATTATAATTGCTCATAATAAATTATTTTCACGATTATGCCTCATGACATGATAATTTTACTCCCATGCAAATTTTACTATACTATTTTGTTGAGGATCGAAGTTGAGTTTAGAGGGGGGGTGAATAAACTCTACTCGTTTTTCGTTCTGATGAGGTACTAAATTCTTGTTAAGGATAGTAGTTGATCTTGTGTGAATACTTTCACCTGATTACAATAAAACGTGCGGAAACAATCTGATGACGTAGTTGAAAAACAGTAAAACAGTAGGCAGCAGTTGTTTATGGAAGTTCGAAGATAAACTCTTCTACGTCTCCCCTTCTTCTGTTTCCAGAAGGTATAACTAAAAGACTTTGGATATTACAGTACAACTCTTGTACACACCCACTTCAGAAGGACTTACACCTCAGCCTACTGAAACTCTTAGTTTCTCAACTCACAAAAATACGAAACACAAAGTTCTGAAAATACTCTTTTCAGATTACAGACTCTTCTGACAAAGTATAAATGATGTAAAGATCGTGAAGAGTGTAAGAATCAGTAGCACAAGATGATCTTCAAAAGATCAGATATAAGCTATGAAGCGTGTGCTACTTTTCATTGTGTTGAACTTTAAATGTTCAAGGAATTTTGATATTCGTCTGATAAGAGAAAAGCTTTGTTCCTTGAAGAATGATAATAAGCGAAGTGTCGTGTCGAACAAGGATTTGATCCAAGTATATATAATCGACTGAGTTCAACGTTCACAATCATAGTATGTCTTAAGATAACTGATACAATCAGCTTTATTACCGAAAGAAGTTCCTGCAGAAAAGCTATAAAACAATCAGTCTTGTTTTATACTTAATTGGGTAAAGTGCATTAAATGACTCCGTATACTATTTAATGCTGCAATTAATACTAGTACAAGGAACTCTTTAACGGTAACAATTAAGATAGCAACGTTAGAAAACGTTCTCTACTGGTTTTGTATTGTTATCCCTTTCTACTGGTTTAGTTATAGTAGATCAGCAGCTACTGATAAGTTATACTATTGTTCTGGTCTGCTGGTCTTAGTTATCATCGCCACAATAAAATTCATGTCTAACAATTTCCCCCTTTGTGGTGATGCCAAAACCTAAACAGTAGAAAGTCTTTAAGTAAAACAGATAATCATTTCAACAAAAAGATAATGTCAATAAAGTAATAATAAAAAAAAATCAATCGGTTCCAATATCCCTGTAAATGATTTCTTCATTCTGAGGTTCTTGATCTCTTCTGTTAGAAGGTTCAGCCTCATCTTCTGTTGGCCTAGCTCCTGCTTGATCTCCTCTATCTCCTCTATCTTCCCCCTTTTTGGCATCAGCGGCAACCACATGGGTAAAGAGGTCGTTCAGTCTGCCGGAAATATTTTGAATGCCATCGGTTAGCATCTCCAGATACGGGTTCTGAGAAGAGATGTGATTATCCAATGCAGTGATAGATTGATTTTGAGAGTCAATCTTGGCATCCAAAAGTTCCACAGAAGTAGAGAGTGATCGAAAGAGATCATCATGCTCAGTGATTCGAGTGAGTATATCATTTTGAGCAAGCATGATGGTGCCGTGAGTTCTCGAGATAGCTTGTCTGAAAACGACGGTTTCAGCATACATCTTGTCCATGGTCTCCTTAGTGTTATAGATGTGTTTGCCCATTCGTTCTCTGAAAGATTGAGCACCACTGAATTCCGAAATGTTTTCACAAGATATACGTTTCACTAAAGCAGAGATTTTGTTGAGTTCGGTTTGTAGAGACTCAATCTGATGTTCCAGGTTAAATGCATCTGATTCCGGGGAAGGAGTTCACGCAAGAATGCGTTGTTTAATCTCAGAAAGACGAGAGTTCATCTCAGTCAAAATAGGAAGAGAGACAGTCAACGAAGTAGAAACAAGATTAGCATCCATCAAGGCAGTAGAAGGAGCAGGGTCTGCTGTGCTTTCTGTTGGAATTGCAGAAACAGTAGGTTCATCAGCAATCATGGGAAGAGCAATTTCTTCAGTAGGAACGGCCAAGTCAGAGGCCAAAGCTTCTTCCATGGGTGCAATAACAGCCTGTGAATCTGAAGGTGCTTCAGTAGAAGGTGCAGAAGGCTGTTCCAGAAGAATGTTCATTTCTGCTTGATGAGCAGCAAAAAACATCTCTAAATTTGGCAGTAAAGAAGTAGCATCTGGTTCTGCTATTTGTTGCCCTGGGTTAGGAGAACCAGAAGGGGGCAATAAAATAGCCGGTGCTGCTTCCAGAGTAGTGAATACTGAAGGGATACTTGATTCAATGACTTCCTCAACTGAAGCCAGTTCATGCACAGACAATAGTGATGATGACGGAATGGGCCTAGTCGGAGATGCAGGAGTACTAAGAGCAGCAGCCTTTGGGGAGGCTGTAGGCCTTTCCTCAACTGTCTGATTCTGTTGAAAGATTGGGACAAGGCCAACATGATAGACAATAGGCTCTCCAAAGCCTTGTTCTTGAGCAAGAAGTTGCTCACTCATCTGCTTTGATCTATCAGAAATAATCATAATAACATTTTGATCCTGAACAGCAGTAGGAACAGCAGGATCAAAATTTGATTGAAGAACTTTCAGAACCGATTCTAATTTCTGACATTTCAGCTGATCGAGGATAAAATTCCTTCTTCGCAAGGCCTCGATGACATTTTCTGTTTTTGCCAGCAGAAAAATCTTCTTTTCTGCATTCATCATCTTGCCATAATTCCCTTTTGTTTTGAAGTAAGCAAAAGAGTGGAATAGTCGGACAGTATGCCATTCATCAAAGAAACGCATGTCATCGTTTGCAAAGGTCTCAATCTCGGCTAGATGAAGATCAACGCCGGTGGTGACAGTGGTCTTGTGACAAAAAATAGGTGGTTCTTCAACCATTTTCCCTTTGCCTTTGACAGAAGATGAAATAGGCACGATGGGTCGAAAAGCAGAAGACCCGCTTGCTGGTTCTCGAATAACTATTCCAGATGTTGGTTGAAAAACAGTAGCAGTAGAAGGTGCTGAAACAGACGCAGTAGCGTGTGCAGTCGAAGAAGCAGTTGATCGAGCAGAAGGAACCGCTTCTGGAAAGACCTGTCGAATAGGTACTTTCTCAATTTCAGACAGTGCTGCTGTCTTCTTAATCTTAAGAATGGTGCGCGGTTTCTTCTTGGCTGGGGTTGGCACTACTGGTTGAACAGCAGCAGCAGACTCTTCTGATACTGTTTTGTCTGAATCCGTCGAAATAACCACTCATTTCTTTGAAATTTTCTTTTGAGGTTTTGAAGCCTCAGAAGCAGTTTCCCCAATTTCCTTCTTCAACGCAACAAACTCCGTCACGGTTGGCTTAGGCCTTAAAGCCAGTACATTTGCAGCATCAATCATGGTGACTGAAATAGCATCTAGATCACTGGTAGAGGCAAAACCAACATCCTTGAGCAAAGCGCTGATCTGAACAGCAAAACCAGAACTCCTCCTGACAACCATATCCTTCATAATTCTAAAAATAAAATGACTCCAGTCCACCTTAATCCCCTTAGTGATTGCAGTCATTACTTGAACCTTCTCCTTCGTCAACTTGTCGAAGGTGCCAGCTTTGATCAAAATAGCTTTAGCCACAATATCGGCCAGAATCTGATATTCTATTTTGAGCAATTTCTTGTAACAAGAAGGAGACACTTCTTCTCCAGATGCTGAGAAAGAGCTGAGTGCAACAGACATATCTGTCTTGGAAATATCAGAGAGTTCAGACGTACCTGAAAGTGGAAGGAGGAAGGTTACTCCTAAGTGTGCGGCATCAATAGAGATAGATGCATCTCCTTGAGTATGAACAATCCTTCCTTCATGCAATGTTGTTTTAGCGTAAAATTCCAGAAAAGCATTTTTGTAAATAACTGCTGGTGCTTCCAGAAATTTCCTGAGTCCCGATTTTTCAATATCCTGAAACATTTTCATGAGATTCTCATCCTTGATATTGAGAACCGAAGCAAAGTTAACTTGATAAGCGTTAAGAGTGTATGCTCCAGCCATTTCTGTTTGTAGATAAAATTGGATAAACTTTGCAGTAGTTAGAGATGATATGAGAGAAAGCAGTAGCTGAATAGCGATAGATATGAAATAGTAAAGGTGAAAAGGTGAAATTTGAAATAGATATACAGCCGTCAAATAAACATAAAGACACGTGTCAGTATGTTCTAGGTTGAGTGTTTGAAAAGTTTTGCAGAAACTGTCAGAAATACGAATGATTTGAAAATTTTGAAAAAGAGCGGGCTGTCCAGACGGTTACTAAAAAAAAATCAGAAGAGGATTTGTCATTTTATGATAACGTCTGCTAGAAGTTTCAGGGTGCTGAAATATTTAAACACTTTGACAAAAACCAGTAGACTTGAAGTTTTATCGAAAAGACAAACATTCTCTCTGTTTTCTGAAAAGGTGTCAAACTCTTAGTCTGACTAAAATACTGTTCCCCCTCGGTAAATGCAATTAATAAGTGGTCATAATTGCGACAAGTGACTCTTGGCCATCTCTCAATTTGAGCCGTTGAAAATGAACAGTCGCAATCTTGCGATTCACAAGAGTCTTTGTTCCCTTTATAAATGCCTGCATATCTTGAACGAAGTTAAACAGATGAACTTCAAAAATGAAAACTCAAGTAAAAAGAGAGTTAGAGTTTGATTCAGGAGTCGAAGCAAAACTGTTCGGAGAGAAGTTTGAGAATATCATTATTTTCGTAATGATCCTTGAAATACACTCATGGAGTTGTAGTTTCCACAGTCAAGCAGATCTGTTGCATCGTTTGAAATGTAGCATCGATTTCTTTCAGAAGCATGCTAATGCAATAAGAGAGTGCTGGTGGATTGATGATGCTGAAATCCTCTATGATGCCCTGTAAGGCATCTAAAAATTACATTAGTGCTGACAAGACCTAAGCTTGCTAGATTCTTTCTAGGCCTTTCTCTTGTTCCTGTTGAAGTAATTTGCAAGCAAATAACAGAGAGCTCCTATTACTGAAGACAAACGCTAAATGTAACGCTACTGGTTAAATAGCATAGAAGATCTACTGTTTTTACATCGTGTAATGCACTGAAATGGTTTCTAATAAAGTTCCAGTTTAAGTATCTGACTTTCCTTCTGCTTTTCTGCAAATATATTAATGTTAGTTCAATACGATAAATAAGCGAGTAAGAATAAAAGTTAACTAAGTTAACAGAGAATAATCAAGTTAAATCTATCAAACCAAGAGAATTACGAAAGTAAGAAAACTTATTTTCTGGTAAGGATGTCGTGAAGATATCTGCTGTTTGTTGATCAGTAGAAACATATTCCAGACGAATGTTCTTCTTCTGCACATGATCTCTAATAAAGTGAAGTCTGATGTCTATGTGCTTCGTTCTGGAATGAAGTACTGGATTTTGTGTGATTGCAATTTGTAACGTCCCGAAAATTTAAAAGTCCACGTGAACCAAATGCATGCAAATTATTAAATTTATTTGGTATTTATTAAATTATTTTAAAGCATAAAATGCATGTTTATTTTATTAAATTGTGTCAAATTATTTTTATACATTATTATTGCATAATAGGATTTATTTCATGAAATTTTAAAGGTTCATGCATTATAGATTTTTAAATTTCATTTCGCGCTCAAACGAGGATCGGAGACCGGAGAATTTTCAGGAAAAATTATTTTATTACACGGTTAATTTTTATTAATTAATATAAGATGTTTTAAAGGTATTTTTCAAGAATTGGGATTTATTGGGTATTTTTACCCGCAAGATTTTATTTTTTTAACGGTGCGCAAAATTTATCGAATCGGGTGACTTTTTGAGGGTTCGGCTAATATTTTCAAAAACTTTTCAACACGAAATATTTTTCGAGATTGTGTTTGGATTTAATGGGCCTATTTTTAAGCTTATTGGACTTGAAACCTTTTTTATTTTAATTGAGGCTCATTAATACACATTTTAATTAACCTAAACTACAATTAAACTAAACCTAAAGCTACCATACCTATTAAATCAACCGAAACCCTCTCCAACAACTCAATTATTTCAGTTTTCCAAACTTCCCCACCTGTAAGTCTCGGTTGTTGCTTGTCTCCATTAGAATTAAATTCATCCGGCTCTTCTCCATTTTCCCTTTCTTCTATCTTCTCGCATAAAACATCATCAAGACACGTTTGTATCTTCCACTTTCCTCCACTCACAAACCTCCCCTCCCTCTCCATTCTCTCGATTTTTCCTGCAGCAACTCAAGCAAAGTTCGGCCATCTCCACTTCTTGCAAAAAAAATTTACCGACGATCTCCCGAAGTTCGATCTTCGATCCTCGCACGCAAATACATCAAAGGCACGCATTGTATCATTATTTCTGCATCATTCACGTCATATATGTGTTGTCATGTGTGTTATGTTTATGCATTTTTCGGTATTGGCACGGCAAAGCTTTTATGCTCTTGGTTTGGCACGAAAACCGTATTTTGTTGCATACATCTCACGTTTTTGTTACTACGGTGCAAGGGGCTGTCGAATTAAGGTCCTAAGGTGCTGAAAATGTTGAGTATCGAGATGGCTATAAGCTGGAGTCGAGACATTGAGAGCTGGTTGTAGGCCGAGAGTTGAGGTTTGAGGCACTGTGTTGGTTGTGGGACTCGGTCTGGTGTATGGATCGGCTGAGGGCCTGAGGCTATGATCTGGTGCGTGTCTAAGGGTCCTAGGATGAGTCTCGTTATGGTGGTTCATGGCCTGGAGCGGCAGCCAAGAGGCTGAACAAAGAAAGCTGCGGCTGTGCAATTTGGGTTCACGTGGAGCAAGTCACGGCTGTGGGGTTTGGGGTGGCTGCTGGACGGGGCCAAGGCATGGGGCAGTGTCTTGGGTCGTTCCTTATGGTCCTAGGGAGGGCCTGGTGGTGTTGGTTCAGGGCTAGGTTGGAAAGGGAAGGTGGCTGGACCAGCAAGCAACCAGCTGCACCAATGGGAGACGGGTTAAGCTAGTCACGGCTCTTGTTTGCTTTGGGGCTCAAGCATTAGTTCTGAGTTTGAAAGGGGTGTATCATGGTCTTAAGTTATGCCTAAGGGTTGGGTCTAGGGCCTGGTTCGGGTCCGGTTCGAGTCGGTTTAAGCATGAGAGTTGAATTAAGGAAAGATGGTGGCTAAGGCTTTCGGGTTAGCACATGCTGAAAATTCCAGCAGCTTGCTGGCCTATTATTCGAGTGTCTAAAGGTCTGGTTTTGAGGTTTTGAGGACCTTTTAGATGTTTTTAAGATATGACAAAAAGTTGGGAAAAATTCGGTTAAGTTTTGAGTTGATTCGGCTTAAAACCGGGACCCCGGTCCAAGTTTTAAAACGAATCGGTTAAGTTGTAAAATAAGCTCGAGTTTACGTCTAGGAATGCTTATAAATATGTTTTGGGATATTTTTATGAGTTTGGTAAGATTTGGATCAAAATAATGAGTTTTGGATTTATCCGGGATTTCGTCGCCGCACGAAACGTCAATTAAATAATTAATTGAAACGCCTAGATTTAAGCTTAATAAAATTATAGAAAAGTATATTTAAGCTCAAATAATTATTAGAAGTCTAAGTTTTTAATTTGGGAATTTTATGTTAAGGTTGGATTTAATTCGGGATTAAAGCGCATTATTATGTTATAATTAAGGATTAATTTAAAGGTTATCGATTTAAGCCAAATAAAAATATGGGAAAATTCTTGTAGGCTTAAATAATTATTTGGGATACGCTAGAGTCATTGGAATTAAGAAAAGGTCACAAACGTGGAATTTAACGTCTAGGGGTGAAACGATAATATTTGGGTTTCCAGGGGCAAAATGGTCATTTTGCACTCGCGGTGAGATTTTGGACCTGGCAGCGCCCTGAGCACATTTTATCATGATTTAAATGTTAATGCATGACGTTTATGATTTTTACGCAATTATGATAAATACGGTGCATGCTTGGTTTAAAGGAAAAAGTTACGTATATGCATATTTTTATTAAGTGATGATTATGATGCTATTTTTGAAGGATGTGATTTGGTTGTGACTGACGATGTATATGTATACGATGATATGAGATATGATGAGCTGAGGCCAAGGCTCAGTGGACAGGTAATGCTGTCGCTGATGTCCCCGCCGCCGGATACCGCGGTTTTTATAGATGGATCCATCGATAGAGCTGATACGAAAGTCACAACTAATGAACTGAATTCAATTAAAAAGAACACGTATACGTATATGATGACATGAGATGATATGTTTTGACACGATGTGATTTTACACGACATGTATACGTATATGATGACATGAGATGACATGTTTTGAGACGATATGATTTTACACGACACGTATACGTATATGATGACATGAGATGACATGCTATGATTATTACCATGTTTTTAAAGGACACGTTTACATATATGATTTTTACTGCAGACACGAATGCTTTTAAGTTCATGAAAGATATATTGAGTATGATATTTTTCACTGCTGTGTGCTATGTATATGTACTTGTTATTAACGGTGCATGTGTGTTGAGTCTTTATACTCACTAGGCGTGTGTAATGCAGGTGAGCTTAATGATGAGGAGACTGGAGGTGCCGAACTCTGGTAGGCAGACCTGGTGCGGTGACATTACCCGAGGACCACATGTTTTCCGCATTACAATTTATGAAATTGAGAGGAGATAATATTTTCATACGTCGATTATTTTAAGATTTATACTCGTTTATGTTTACGTATGATTTAAAAAAAATATTTCGCATTTTTTAAAAACGAGTGAGATGTTTCACAATTGCCCTGGTATTGTCACAGAGTATAGGTGATTCGGAGGCTTGAATCCCATAGTCTCTTAACTGTTGTTGAATCCACAGTATCTGAGAGCAGCAGCTTCCAGCAGCCAGATATTCTGCTTCTGCAGTAGATGTGGCTATGGAAGTCTGTTTCTTGCTAAACCAGGATATCAGCCTATCACCAAGAAATTGACAAAACCCACTTGTGCTTTTTCGGTCTAGTTTGCAACCTGCATAATCAGCATCTGAATATCCAATAAGATTTAACAATGAATCATTGGGATACCATAAGCCGACATTTTGAGTTCCTTTCAAGTACTTCAAAATACGTTTAGCAGCAATATAATGAGATTGTTTGGGGTTAGATTGAAATCTAGCACAAATGCAAACAACAAACATGATATCTGGTCTACTGGCAGTTAAATATAATAATGAACCAATAAGACCTCGATACTGAGTTACCTCTACTGGAATACCACTTTCATCTTTATCAAGCTTAATAGATGAGCTCATTGGAGTAGAAGCAGCAGAGCATGCTTCCATTCCAAACTTTTTCAGAAGCTCCTTGGTGTACTTGGCTTGATTTATAAAGATTCCAGTCTCTGATTGCTTAATCTGTAATCCTAGGAAGAATGTTAATTCTCCCATCATACTCATTTCAAATTTATCCTGCATCAATTTTCCAAACTTTGCACATAATTTGGGGTTAGTTGACCCAAAAATAATATCATCAACATAGATCTGTACTAAAAGAATGTGCTTATTCTCGACTAAAGTAAATAAAGTTTTATCTACTGCTCCAATGGTAAAATCATGATCAATAAGAAATTGTGATAGAGTGTCATACCAAGCTCTAGGTGCCTGTTTTAGACCATATAATGCTTTGTGTAATTTAAATACATGATGCGGAGAGAAATGATCGATAAAACCTGGAGGTTGTTCAACGTAAACTTCTTCTTGTAAGAGACCATTTAGAAAAGCACTTTTCACATCCATTTGATATACTTTGAAATTCTTGAAAGCAGCAAAGGCTAAGAATATTCTGATTGCTTCTAGCCTTGCTACTGGTGCATAAGTCTCATCAAAGTCTATGCCTTCTTCTTGTCTGAAGCCTTGAGCTACCAATCTAGCTTTAATTCTCACCACTGTGCCTTCTTCATTGAGTTTGTTTCTGAATACCCACCGAGTTCCAATGACAGCTTGGTGAGATGGTCTAGGTACTAGAAACCAAACTTCATTACGTTTGAATTGATTCAGCTCTTCTTGCATGGCTTCAATCCAACTAGGATCCAGAAGAGCTTCTTCAATTTTCTTTGGTTTATCCTGAGATATAAAAGCAACATGCATGTATTCATTAAGCATTTGCCTTTTGGTTCTCAACGGCGCTGTTCGATTACCAATAACCAATGATGGAGGATGAGATTTTCTCCAGATAAACGGATTTGAATGGACATCTTCCTGATTTGATATGTTAAGATTGTCTTCTACAGAACCAGTAGTAGGTTCTTGAACATCTTCTGCTGGTATTGGTAGATCTAGGTTCTGTACTTCTGGTTCCACTATTGGTGTGTCTGGTTCTGGATTTTGAAGATCCTTGGTATTTGCTTCTACATCATCTTCACTGTCAATTTCCAAGTGAATCCTGTCTAACATGTTACTTAAATCAGATATGTTAGAAATTTCAGCACTGATGTCTTCATCAAAGACAACATGAATCGATTCTTCAACATTAAGAGTTCTATTGTTGAAGATTCTAAAAGCTCTACTTACAGCAGAGTAACCAAGAAATATTCCAGCATCTGATTTAGAATCAAATGCAGTCAAATGATTTTTGCCATTATTTAGTACAAAACATTTGCAACCAAACACATGAAAATAAGATACATTGGGCTTCTTCCCTTTCCATATTTCATAAGGAGTCTGGTTGTGTCTTTTGTTGACCATAGATCTGTTTTGCGTGTAACAAGCAGTATTGATTGCTTCAGCCCAGAAGCGCTGAGAAATGTCTGCATCTGCTAGCATTGTTCTAGCTACTTCTTTTAGAGTTCTATTTCTCCTCTCAGCTACTCCGTTTTGTTAAGGTGTTCTGGCAGCTGAATATTCATGATGAATCCCCTGCTCATTCAAATATAACTCAAGATACTTGTTAGTGAACTCAGTACCCCGATCACTTCTGATTTTGATGATGGTAGTAGATTTTTCATTTTGAATCTTTTTCAGAAGCTTGATCAAAAGGCTACTGGTTTGATCTTTTCCTACGAGAAATATTACCCAAGTGAATCTAGAGAAATCATTAATAACAACAAGAGTATATTTCATTCCCCCTAAGCTCATGATGGGGATAGGACCAAATAGATCCATATGCAGTAGTTCCAGACATCTTGTAGTTGATTTGCTATCTTTGGTCTTGAAACTGGATCTTATCTGTTTCCCAAGCTGACAAGCAGAACAAACATGATTTTTAACAAAATTAATATCTGGTAATCCTTCAACTATATTCTGCTTCTTGAGATAATTGATTGACTTGAAATTCAGATGATTCAATTTCTTGTGCCATAGCCAGTGTTTATTGCTAAGAGAAGCAACTAAGCATGTAGGAGTATTGACATGATTTGAGTTCCAAGAGACTCTGTAAGTATTGCCTTCTCTCTTTCCGGTTAACACAGTAGTTTCAGCAGAATCTTTAACTATACATGAATGCTTTTGAAAAGCTACAGAATAACCATTATCACATAGTTAACTGATGCTGATTAAATTGTAACAAAGATTGTCAACTAGTAATACGTCATTAATAGTGATGTTACCAAGGATAATCTTACCCTTACCCATGGTTCTACCTTTTGAGTTGTCTCCAAAACTTATCTTTGGTCCAGTACAACTCACTATCTCAGAAAGTAGGTTTCTCTGTCCAGTCATGTGTCTGGAACATCTACTGTCCAGAAACCATGTAGAGTTACTGATTTCTGCTTCCTTCTGCTGTTCCTGCAAACACAAATTTCAGTATCTAGTACCCAAATCTATTTGGGTCCAAGCCTTAACAGTCTTTTGGGAACCCACATTTGTACAATTCTTGGTGACTTTGTACTTCGGGTATCCAAAGATGTGTGTGCAACAGAAGGTCTGTTATTTCTAACAGTATGCATACCAAAATGTTGTTCTTCCCTTCTGTTTCTGTTTTCCAGTCTGTATCTCTTCTGAACAGGTTTAGAGTTGTAGTACTGGTAGTTTTTAACCTTCATAGGATGTTGTCTTCCAGAGTTGAATTCTTTTCTGAATCTAGAACACTGGTAAACTTTTTCCTTAGGTTTAACGTAACCCAGACCATAGTGCATTCTTCTGTTCGTCAGATTTACATTCCTTTCAACTGAAGCAGTAGGTACTTCTGGTTCCTGTACCACGCTGGATTTCACAAAGTGAATGTATTTTCCTTTGCATGTTTCCAGTGTTGGCTTAATATTCGTTTCAGAAGTGCCTTCATTATTACAAAAACCGAGACCACTCCTATCTCCTGACTATTTTTGTAATTCTTGCATCTTTTCCAATGAAACAGAAGACTTGTTCCAAGCATTCACCAGTAGCGACAACTTCTGGTTTTCAGAAAGCACCTTCTGGTAATCTGCTTTGGCTCTTTCATTCTCAGTTATTAATTTACTCATCTTAACTTGTAAATCATTGCAGCTTTCTACTTGCAAGCAAGTTAACTTACTGTTCTGATTCTTTAAGTTCTGATTTTCAATCTTAACTTCTTCAAATGATTGAGAAAGTCTGGAATACTCTTTTACCATTTCATGTAGTGCATCAATCAAATCAGTTCGTGTAAATTCATTAGAGTCAAAATCAAATACCTCTCCAGATGTCGAGGTTGAGTCATTGTCCGCCAGTAGACATTTGACTTCTTCTGCATCAGTATCACTGGAATGACTTTCTGAGTCAGATGACTCAGAACTAGAGTCCTCCCACTTAGATTTGCTTTCTTCGGCAATCATCGCTTTTCGATCTCTTCTGGACTTTTTGTCATTCCTCTTGTGATCCTTTCTCTTTTGGTCATCCTTCTTTGGTTTAGGACAATCAACAATTAAGTGACCTATCTTTCCACAGTTAAAGCATCCCATATCACCAGATGGTGAATCTTTCTTGAAGTTGCGATTGGGACCCTGATAGGTTCGATGGTTCTTCTTCATGAACCTGGAGAATTTCTTTACAAATAAAGACATAGCATCACTACTGATTTGTTCAGCAGTTTTTTCCATTGTATTGTCAATGATCACAGCAGGTAATGCCTGAAGTACAACTGCAGCAGCAGTAGAAGAGGTAGAGGCAGTAGCAGTAAAAGCAGTAGCAGTAGCAGTAGCAGCAAGAGCCTTGGTGGGTAGGCTTGAAGGCTCTTCTCCACTTCTCACTTCCAATTCGAACTCGTAGGCTTTCAGATCTGCAAATAAGTCGTGCAATTCCAATTTGTTCAAGTCTTTGGATACTCTCATAGCCATTGTTTTAACATCCCATTCTCTGGGTAAGGCTCGCATCACCTTGAGGGCTATTTCTCTGTTGCTATGCTCTTTACCCAGAGCAGCTAGCTCATTGACCAGGCTACTGAATCTTTCATCAAACTCATTTAGAGTTTCACCAGCTCTCATTTTCAGATTTTCAAACTTCTGCATTGCTACAGACAGTTTGTTTTCTTTCGTTTGCTCATTTCCTTCACATATCTGGATGAGCTTTTCCCAAATATCCTTTGCAGTAGAACACATTTTAATCTTGCTGAAAGTGTTCTTGTCGAGAGTTTTATACAATATATCCTTCGCCACATTGTCAAGATTGGCCTTTTTCTTATCTTCACTGGTCCATTCACTTCTTGATTTTTCGACCATCTGTGGTGCACCGTCAGTAACAGCAACAGCTGTGTTAGGCTTTAAGATTTTCAGTGGACCATCTGTGATGACATACCACATGTCATCATCTTGTGCCGCAAGATGAGATTGCATCCTTATCTTCCAGTCGTCAAAATCTTCTTTAGAGAACATAGGGATCTTGCTGAAGTGTGCTATTTGTTGTAGTTTTTCACAAACAAGAATAACCTGCTCTGATACCAATTGTTGAGGATCGAAGTTGAGTTTCGAGGGGGGTGAATAAACTCTACTCGTTTTTCGTTCTGATGAGGTACTAAAATCCTGTTAAGGATAGTAGTTGATCTTGTGCGAATACTTTCACCTGATTACAATAAAACGTGCGGAAACAATCTGATGAAGTAGTTGAAAAACAGTAAAACAGTAGGCAGCAGTTGTTTATGGAAGTTCGAAGATAAACTCTTCTACGTCTCCCCTTCTTCTGTTTCCAGAAGGTATAACTAAAAGACTTTGGATATTACAGTACAACTCTTGTACACACCCACTTCAGAAGGACTTACACCTCAGCCTACTGAAACTCTTAGTTTCTCAACTCACAAAAATGCGAAACACAAAGTTCTGAAAAGACTCTTTTCAGATTACAGACTCTTCTGACAAAGTATAAATGATGTAAAGATCGTGAAGAGTGTAAGAATCAGTAGCACAAGATGATCTTCAAAAGATCAGATATAAGCTATGAAGCGTATGCTACTTTTCTTTGTGTTGAACTTTAAATGTTCAAGGAATTTTGATATTCGTCTGATAAGAGAAAAGCTTTGTTCCTTGAAGAATGATAATAAGCGAAGTGTCGTGTCGAACAAGGATTTGATCCAAGTATATATAATCGACTGAGTTCAACGTTCACAATCAGAGTATGTCTTCAGATAACTGATACAATCAGCTTTATTACCGAAAGAAGTTCCTGCAGAAAAGCTATAAAACAATCAGTCTTGGTTTATACTTAATTGGGTAAAGTGCATTAAATGACTCCGTATAGTATTTAATGCTGCAATTAATACTAGCACTAGGAACTCTTTAACGGTAACAATTAAGATAGCAACGTTAGAAAACGTTCTCTACTGGTTTTGTATTGTTATCCCTTTCTACTGGTTTAGTTATAGTAGATCAGCAGCTACTGATAAGTTATACTATTGTTCTGGTCTGCTGGTCTACTGGTCTTAGTTATCATCGCCACAACAAAATTCATGTCTAACATATTTACTTGTTATTTACGATATATGCATGTTGAGTCTTTAGACTCACTAGACTTGATTGTTGTAGGTACTGATGATGTCGGGACCAAGGGCGGGGACCAGTGAGCTAGCTTGGGTCGGCAGTAGTGGCACCCGAGGACCTCAGTTTCAGCACTTGCCATTTTATTTTTAATGCTCAAACATTTTATCTCTTGTTGAATTATTTTTAATTGTTACTTTTCAAACATTAAATTCTTCCGCTGCTATTTTTAAACATTAAACATTTTTTAACAGTTTATTTTATGAATTTGATACTTCATTTAGTTTAAAAGAAAATTTTAAAATTCCCGCAAATTTTCAAGTAAGGATTTACAGGGCCTCTATAGTTGGTATCAGAGCAATGATTCTGTAAAGGGTTGTACTACTACTGACCACGAGAAGCTCATGAAGTCACGTCTTCGGTCTGTAAGTTTTATATTTGCGCATTTTATTCAAAGCATGAAATATTTTAACAGTAGGTTTTCATGAAATCTTTTACGTTCAGATTTTAGTTATGCAGTATTTATTTAAGTTTAAAGAAATAATGTAATTATGCATGTTGGTTACGTTTGGAATTGGAAATGTCTAAGAATCCGAATATTGGGCCTTAGGAGAAGTTGAAATTGATTTGACTATATTAATTTTTGGTCAGTAGTACTGATGTCCTCCTTATGGGTCATAAGTTAATCTTTAAAATTATGAATACTTTTGAGACTTGTAGAATTTCTAAGAAATTATTGATGGTTCTTGGTTGCTAGTCGAGTAAATTTTTGAGGATTTCATATAAGCAATAGAGATTCGAAGATTACGACAATCTTTAGGATTATAAATGTACAATTTGAGGATTTTAAGTATCTATGGAAATGTAAGATTAATTATGAGAATTTATTTAGGATGCATGCTCTACATAGTTGGATTTAAGGATTGAATTGCAGGAATAGAGAATTTTAAGGACCTAATTGTAATAACCAATGATTTGAGGACCTAGGTTCAAAAATAAAATTCTAAGGACTATTTTCGAATTTACCAAATTTTGGGATTTAATTTTGAGTTCGAGAATTTAAAAGTTTAATGAGGTAAAGATGGAAAATTTTATGGGGACAATGATGCAAATTTCGAAGAGTTGTAGGACCAAAATGTAAATTTGGAGAACTGTAAGGGCCAAATTGCAAGTTTCAAAATTTTAAGGATGTAATTGCGAGCTTTTGAGAAACACTTGGAATTTTAAGTATTTATAGAAATGTAAGACGTGTTATGAGAATTAATTTTGGGTTTAATAAACTTAAGGCTATTGAACCTTATGATGCGGGAAACCTATAAAATGAAATTGGGAATACTGAGGACTAATGGGTAATTGTGGAATTTCGAGA
>NC_133102.1:15809449-15892263 GCF_022965805.1 Primulina eburnea
TCCCATAACCATTTCCCCATCTCCCTAATCTCGAAAATCAGAGCCATTATAGAGTAGAAAACCGTGGGTTTCATAGCTAGACACAAGAGGAAAAATACAGTAGCAAGCTAGGTAGCAAAGCGCTCCACTCCTCCGCGCCGAATCGTTTCATTCTTTCGTTTTCTTTCGAAACGAAACCAAGGCATGCATATATTCTCCTTGACTCTTCAATCAAGTCCTAATATCATTTATTTTCATTACATTATCATGATTTATTAAGCAAAAACCGAAGCATGGCAAGAAATTTCAGAAATTACACATGCAGGTTTTCGGCCCCTTTTTCTTCAAGCTTCACGAGTTTCTTTGGTGTTGTGGTTTCAGATATTGGCTCGACTCCAGGCTCACTAGTCTACATCTAGAAACATACTAGGGTGTGTCAAGACCATGTTGGTCCATTCAAACAAGCCCCATGCATGATAGAATTCTAAAATGACAGCAACTCACCACCTTTGCCATATTGAGTTTCGAAAATCCGTTGTTGCTGTCCAAGGAAATGGATCTGATCATGGCTACCCTAGTGGCCTATAGCCATGGTTAGATCACTTCCCTAGCATGTCCAAGACGTGATTAAGTCACCCTTTTTGGTGGCTTGGTCCATGGTTAATCGGTTTTTACATAAAACTCAAGAATAGCCCCCCCCCCCCCCCCCCCAACACTTTCACCCCTCTCATTTTACAGCATGTATGGTTCGGTTTTGGTGGATTGGTGTGGATTTTGGTTGGCCTATGGCCCTTAGCCACGGTTCATACCATACCCCAAGATGTCTAGATTGTGCCATGGTCAATCAAATGGCCACTGGAACGAGACGAGACAGCAAGCGAAGCACAACACCACACACGCATGCAAGGTGTTCTCGGTTGGAGTTTTTCAGGTGTTTGCTGAATGGTGCAAATTTTGGCTGGTCGAGGGCCCAAAGCCATGGTTCAAATCATTCCTTAGGATGTTGGTAAGAGGTTCTGGTTGGTGGTTCAAGCCCCAATGGCAATTAGCCTCGCAAACGACACAAGCAACCCAAGCGCAGCAGCTGGAATTTCTGGACAGCAGCTTGCTGCGTCGGTTCGGTGGCTCGTTCGAGTTCTCGGTTGTCTTTTAGCCTATGGCCTTGGACTGGACAGTGCCTCATTGAGTTGAGAAGGTCATGTTTTTGACCGTTCGTCTTTCGAATCATTTTTGAGGTCGTACGAGAATTTACGGTGTGATGTGCCAAATTCACTCTCGAAAGAGCGTTTCTCGTTTTGGCCTCCATTCACCTAGATTTCGGCCCTCACCATTTTATGAGCATTATTTTAACATTTTAGGCGTATTTTAATCATGACTACATGATGGTTCAGTGTTGGTTCGGGTTGGTTTCGGAGTCATGATTAAATACGAAGTCGGTAGGCGTAATTGTCACATTTTTTAAGGTTATTGCATAGTTTGGTCCCATAAATCTATTGCATATTTTTCATGACATATTTAGGTTCCAGCGAGCCTGGGAGCGATCCAATCCAATCCGTAAATGGGTACAGGATATTTAATTCAGTTATTTCATTATATTACGTGCATAAAATACAAATTTTGAGATTTATGCGATATTGCTTGTGGTCACTTTACTATCAGTATTAAATCCGGTCCCCAATATCGGTCTGGTCATCAGTTACTGGTTATTTCAGTTGTTTCACCCAGTACTGTGGCAGTAGTCTGATCAGACATAAATCCGATCCCCAGTATCGGTCCGGTCCCCAGTATCGGTCAGCTCAGTTTAGTTCAGTTCAGTTCAGGGACCACTTGCGTAGACCATAATCTCACCAGAAAATTATTACAAGCTATTTCAGTACAGGGCTCTAAGGAGCAGTTCAGCTATGCACGTATTATAATTAATCTTGACACGATACTTTACATTATGCCTCATGACATGATATTTTTACTCCCATGAAGTTTTACTATATTTACTTGTTATTTACGATATATGCATGTTGAGTCTTTAGACTCACTAGACTTGATTGTTGTAGGTACTGATGATGTCGGGATCGAGGGCGGAGACCAGTGAGCTAGCTTGGGTCGGCAGTAATGGCACCCGAGGACCTCAGTTTTAGCACTCACCATTTTTTTTATGCTCAAACATTTTATCAGTTGTTGAACATTTTAACTTGTTATTTTTGGCAAGTACTAATTTCTTCCGCTGCTATTTTGAACGTTAAACATTTTATCAGTTTTTGGTATGAATGAGGCACTCCATTTATTTTAAAAGAAAAAAATTTTAAATTTCCCGAAATTTTCAAAGTAAGGATTTTTAGGCCTTTATAAGAATTCCCGAATGAACTTTCAATAATAGCAAGCTAGTCCCAAGAAACTACGAACTGGCGACTCTCTCACTGCCTCAAATTTGCTTGGATCAACCTCAACCCCATCTCTATAAATGATGTTGCCTAAGAATGCCATTCTATCAAGCCAAAACTCACACTTGCTAAATTTTGCAAACAAGTTCCTATCTTGCAGTACTTGCAGTGTTGTCTTCAAATGAAGACTATGCTCCTCTTTATTCTTCGAATAGATCAAAATATCATCAATGAATACTATGACGAATTGATCCAGATACAGCTGAAATATGTGATTCATGAGATCCATGAAGATTTCTGACGCATTGGTCAACCCAAATGACATGACCATAAACTCGTAGTGCCCATATCTAGTCTGAAACGCTGTCTTGTGAACATCGAACTCTTTCAATTTCAACTGATGGTATCCAGAACGATGCTCCTTGCAATTGATCAAATAAATCTTCAATTCTTGGCAGCTGATACTTATTCTTGGTAGTGACTCTATCCAGCTCTCGATAAACGATACAGAGTCGCATACGACCATCCTTCTTATTCACAAATAATACCGGTGAGCCCCATGGAGAATAACTAGGGCGAATAAAACCCTTTTTCTAGCCGTTCGTGAATTTGATCTTTCAATTCTTTCATTTCATCGGGTGCTAGACGATAAGGTGCTTTAGATATAGCTATTGTGCCTGACATCAAATCAATAAAAAATTTCACCACACGGTTAGGTGGAATGCCAGAAACGTCCTCAGGAAAGACACTAGGAAAGTATCTGACAATCTCAACATCCTGCAGCTTCTGACTGACAGGAGCATGTGCGGTAGTGACACATGCTAAAAAATCTTGACATCCTCGTCTCATAAGCTTCCTTGCATCCAGACAAGAGATAATGTGCGGCATTTTCTTGTTACTCGCCGTCTCTAAAACAAAAGATTTCCCACTAGGCAGGCGGTCGAATAGACACAGATTTCTGGCGATAACCAATCCATACCGAGTATGATGTCAAATTAAGGCATAGGGAGTAAAATAAGATCTACCCAAACCACATCTATAGAGCCCAAATTCAGTACACGTAAAACCCATGCATTTATCAAATTGTTAAATTATTTATTTAATTTTAAAATGATTTTTAATGATGCATGATTTATGATTTACATTATTTTAAATTATGACATGTTTATGTGATGCACGTTAAATTGTTTCCTTGAGTTTCATGTTTCAGACGATTATTCGATGCAGGATCGAGGAAAAGAGACCGACGATGATTTTTTGGTAATTTTAAAATATGGTATTTTATTTTTAGTTAGGATTGGGGCATTTTAAATGATTCATTAAGTATTTAGCATTTTAAAGCCTAATTTAATTAATTAGTGATTTTAGGATTTTTAAAACTTTTAAAATTTAGCAATTGTGTATTTTATTTTGAATTAAGGGTTTTTAGAAACGTTAGTGAGGATTGAAATTTATTTACCATTTTTAATTAGCTAAATAAGCAATATTTTCCCCTAATTAAACAAAAACACACGCACGCACGCACGCACACACTTTTACACACACTAATACATGACCCACACACACACACACTTCATTTGGTTTGTTCCACTTCAAATTTTGAGAGAAGCTTAGGGTTCTAATTTCATACAGCAGCCGCCCTACTCCCTTCAAAATTTCTAGAATTTTCTTTGGGTTTTCTTCAAGAAATCGTGCCACGTTCGTCCCGGATCAACCCTCGCATTTTTCCCGCTTCGATGTCGTCGTTTTAATAACGTTAAATATCAAAAGGCTTGTATATTCTATTATTCCTGCATCGATCTCGTCATATTATGTGTTGTGATGTTTATTATGAGTAAAAACCCATGAGTGAGTTATGATCGTTTTCATACAGCAACCGCCCTACTCCCTTCGATTTGACAGTAAATTCGAAATATTCTGATAAGAAATGAGTTATTTATGATCGTTTTCGTGGGATTGCTCAAACTGGGATTTTCTGAAAATGCGTTCTTGATGTATTCTTGAAGTTTTATTGTTGCAGACTTTGTTGGGGATCGACGGGTGTTCGCTGCTGCGTTTATGTATGTTGAGTATGATGTTGGGATTATTTTTGGTGTGTCGGATCGCATCGATAGGCACTTGTTTGCATTAGAAGTCGTAGGATGTGTTTTGGTGTCAAATGTCGAGTTCACGGATTGGGTTATGTTGTTTGTGATGCGTAGTTGTTTTGGGGCGTTTGTTTGAGCTTAAATAAGTTTCATAGCATCCTAGGATGGGTCTCGAGGCATTGGTTCACGGTTCGTATGATCGAGTTATGAGGAATAAGCCATAAGTGTAGTGAATTTTCGTTGGTTCGCTATTCCAGTAGGTACACGGACCCGTAGCCAGACTCTGGCACGGGGTCCGTGCACTTTTTCCTTCAAAATGTGAATTTTCAGCACTTACACGGACACCGACACGGACCCTTACACGGGGTCCGTGCTCCTTTTAGAAAAAAAAAAATTGGAGATTGTTTTGCGGTTTGATGTAATGATTTAGTACGATGATTAAACGAGGTCAAGTCCCGAGAGATTTAGAACTGCCATAAGGAAATTTGTTATATTGGGTGTGAGCATGACTAATACGTCTAAGTTATGAAAGATAAGTGTTTAACTTATGTTAGTTCGTGCAGCAGTGGCCCCAAGAGAGATCCAATGAATCCCTTAACGCCAAGTAAGTATGTTCGACGTGCAAAAGAAAATATTTTATGATTTTGAGGTATGCTAAATTTCTTGTGACCAAATTATGAACGGGTTTGGAAGTCGTTGAACATGGCCGAGGACCTCTCCACCCCGGTAAAGCATGACCGGGTTTAGATCAAGATTGGAAAGCGGTAAACCATGACCAGGGACCAATCCACCCAGTAAAGCATGACTAGGGATCTCATGTATGTGGCAGTGGATTTTTCCTATGAGCCTAGTACTGTGGTTTAGCCAGATCAGGTGCAATAATGTATGGGTCACTTGCTTTGAAACATATTTTTACGCAAAATGATGTTATGTATGCTCAAGTATGTATGATGCAAATATGTTTAAGAAAAGTCTTATAATGATGGCACGTCTACGTTTATGTTATTACGTTCAAGTTTCAAATTTGTTTATGCTATTAATTTCAAGTTTCAAGTATGTAAACTCTACTTTAAATATGCATGTGATTTTATTATGTAGTACTTGCTATCTCCAGTTTATACATGTTGAGTCTTTAGACTCACTAGACTTGATCGATGCAGGTGAGGATTACTTCGAGGAGACGAGGGGTGGGGACCAATGAGCTTGCTTGGACTGCGCAGGAGGTTAAACCCGAGGACCGCCCATGTTTTATGAATACTTTAATGCATGTTGTTTCAAATACTCTGATTGTCGTGCAGTGATTTATGATGTTTAAACGATCATTATTTTGGCAAATTTGGTTGTGGTTGTTTTTATTGCAAATTTTTTTAGACGAGCAAGTTATTTTAATTAAAATTTGAAAGTTTATTTTGTATTTAAGAAAATTTTTATTTTTCCGTAAATTTTAAAATAGTTAAAAGTACGGTACATTACAGTCGGTATCAGAGCGGTGTTCTTGTAAAGGGTTATGCCTACTTTCAGTTGCGAGAAGCTCGCGAAGTCACACCTCAAGTCTGTAAGTTTTAAATTCATTCATGTAATATGTATGTAGTCATGATTTCAGCATGTGCATGTTTGAGTTCAATTTACGTGCATATTATGATATTAGTATTATGTTCATGCATGTTGGGTAAATATTGGAACGGTATGCCTCCCAGACGTATGATTGTGCGTGAAGCAGACGATGAGAATAGGGAAGCTCGGGATGGGGAGAGGGTCACTCCTCCTCGTCCTCCCCCAGATATGCAGGCTCAGATGCTTGCTGGAATGACTCAGTTCTTCGCAAAGTTTGCGGGGAATCAGGCTGCAGTGGACAGAGGGGAGAGACCCAGCTCAGAGGCAGTCTATGAGCGGTTTAAGAGGATGGATCCGAAGGAGTTCTCTGGGACTACTGACCCGATGATAGCTGAAGGATTAATTAGGTCAATCGCGGTAATCTTTGCGTTTATAGAGCTGCAGGACGCAAACAAGGTTAGATGTGCCAAGTTTTTGTTGACAGAGGATGCCAGGCTATGGTTGGAAAGCATGTTCGTGTCAGTGAATCTGCAGACTCTGTATCGCAATGGCTTTAAGAAGGTATTTTACTCCAAGTACTTCACAAAGGAAGTATGATCCAGACTAACCAGGGAGTTCATGTCGCTGCAACAGGGAGACAGCAGCATAGCAGACTTCGTCAGGAAGTTTGAGAAGGGGTGTCACATTGTGCCCCTGATTGCAATTGATTCCCGGGAGAAGCTGAGGCATTTTATGGATGGGTTACGGCCGATCTTGCACCGTGATGTTCGAGTTGCTGGTCCTACGACTTATACAGTTGTCCTGTCGAGAGCTTTGGCAACAGAGCAGGACCAGAGGTACATTGAGGTCGATAGGCAGGGCAAGAGGCCCTATCAGGAGCCTCAGCAGCAGCAGCAACGACCTCTATTTCAGAGACCTTTCCCAAGACAGCAGGGGAACAGGCCATTTCAGGGACTACCGAAAGGCAAGGGCCATATTCCTCAACAGAAGGCTCCCCAGAGACCCGATGAGTATCCAGTGTGCCCGAAGTGCAATCGCCGACATCCGGGACAATGTTTATTTGGATCGGGAAAATGCTTCAAATGTGGAGCCAGCGATCATATGCTGAAAGACTACCCTTAGTGGAGGCAGCCGACCCAGGGGAAAGTGTTCGCCATGCAAGCAGAGGAGGCTAACCCAGACACGACCCTGTTGACTGGTAACTTATTTATTTCAGCACCATATTATCTTTCCTATACTTGTTTCGAATTTTAATTTGATTTATTAGTGTGCTGGTTAGTATTTTTGGTGACTTTTGTAGAGTTTTTCTACTACGCTTGAAGTTAAGATTAGAATTTTTAGGATATAGGTTTTCGTGTTGTACCAACGTCTCTCATGAAATATTTTCATAAAGAGAATAGTCCCTAAGGCCTTGATTGATTCAGGGGCCACTCACTCTTTTATTTCAGAGACGTTCGCTAATCATCTGTACGTCAAGTCTATTGGACTCAACGCGAGCTATTCAGTGACAGTCCCATAAGGGAAGAATTATCAGCTACTAGCATGGTCAGAGACATTGATCTTGAACTGCAAGGCCTCCTAGTGTATGCCGATTTGATCGTGTTGCCGATGCCAGAATTTGATATCATCTTGGGAATGGAATGGCTGACGAAGAACAGAGTTCTTCTTGACCTTCAGAAAAGGTCAGTGTTGGTAAGGCCATTGGGCATGGAGCAGTTTCTTTTTGAGCCAGATAGATGGAGAAGTTTTCCTCACATGATCTCTTGCATGCAGGCATGGAGACTTATTCATAAGGGTTGTCAGGCTTACTTGGCTAGCATTGTTTCAGCGCGTGACGCACTCACTCCGTCTATATTTGATGTACTAGTAGTCAGATATTTTCTGACGTCTTTTCAGATGACGTCACAGGCCTTCCACCAGAGACTGAGGTGGAGTTTTCCATTGACCTTGTGCCAGGCACCGTGCCAATCTCTAAGACACCGTACCTGTTAGCTCCAGCGGAGATGTTAGAGCTTAAACAGAAGATTCAGGAGCTTCTTGAAAAAGAATTCATTCGCCCTAGTTTCTCACCATGTGGCGCAGCAGTGCTCTCATAAAGAAGGACAGAAGCATGAGGTTGTGTTCGATTACCGAGACTAAACAAGGTAACGATCAAGAATAAATACCCACTACCAAGGATCGAGGACTTGTTCGATTAGTTGTAGGGAGCCGCGGTGTTCTCTAAGATAGATCTACGATCTGGGTATCATCAGCTGAAGGTAAAGATGCATATGTTCATATGACAGCCTTCAGAACCAGGTATGGGCATTACGAGTTCTTAGTGATGCCATTCGGACTGAAGAATGCTCCAGAAATTTTTATGGACTTGATGAACTGAGTATTCCATTCCTACCTATATCAGCTCGTCATAGTGTTCATTGACGACATTCTGATGTACTCGAAGAGCCACGAGGAGCACCGTCAGCATTTTGGTACAGTTTTGCAGATTTTGCAGAGTCGCAAGTTGTTTTCAAAATTCAGTAAGTGTGAATTTTGGTTGGGGAAGGTAGCGTTTTTGGGTCATGTAATTTCTAGCAGTGGCATTGAGGTAGATCCAGCTAAGGTAGCAGCGGTTAAGGAATGGGTTGAGTCGAAGAATGCGTCAGAGATCTACAGTTTCCTAGGCCTAGTAGGCTATTACAGAAAATTTATCCAGGGATTTTCTTCGATAGCAGTGCCACTCGCTTCATCGACTAAGAAAA
The DNA here is from genome assembly GCF_022965805.1 of Primulina eburnea. Lineage (NCBI taxonomy): Eukaryota > Viridiplantae > Streptophyta > Magnoliopsida > Lamiales > Gesneriaceae > Primulina > Primulina eburnea. The sequence continues at coordinate 15,818,189 of NC_133102.1, forward strand.
ATGCTAAATTCATTTGGAGTGACGAGTGCCAGAAGAGTTTTGATACTTTGAAGCAAGATCTTGTCACAGTGCCAGTGTTAGCCATACCAGCAGGTCAAGGCAATTTTGTACTATACACCGATGCATCTAAGCTCGGTCTAGGCACAGTTTTCATGAAGCATGGTCGGGTTATAGCTTATGCCTCTAGACAGTTGAAAGTGCATGAGAAGAATTATCCGACTCATGATCTTGAGTTAGCTGCCATTGTCTTTGCGTTGCAGATATGGAGACATTATTTGTATGACGAGAAATGCCAAATATTTACTGATCAAAAGAGTCTCAAGTATTTTTCATGCAGAAAGAGCAGAATATGAGACAAAGACGGTGGTTAGAGTTATTGAAAGACTACGATTGCAAAATTAGCTGCCATCTGGGGAAAGCTAATGTTGTGGCAGATGCTTTGAGCAGAAAAGTTGCAGTCATAGCATAGTTGTCAGTACAGAGATCTCTTCAGTCAGAGATTCAGAGATTTTGGTTAGAGGTTTATCCTAAGTTCAGAGCTCCTAAGCTGTCTAATCTGACAGCCCAATCTTCTTTGTTTGACTGAATCCGTAGAGGTTAGCCTTCAGATGAGCAGTTGCAGAAATGGAGACTGAAGGATGAAGCCAAGGACAATGTACTCTACAAAGTTTCCGATGGTATTGTGAGGTACAGAGGAAGGATGTGGGTGCCTAGTGTTGATTCGATCAGAGAGGATATTCTGACAGAGGCTCATGTATCTTCGTATTCTATTCATCCAAGAGGTACCAACATGTAAAAGGATTTGCAGATCCTGTATTGTTGGCCAGGGATCAAGAGAGACATCCATCGATTTGTGTCCGAATGTCTCACTTGTCAGCAGGTGAAGAGAGAGCATCAGAGGCCAGCGGAATGCTCAAGCCACTCCCTATCCCCGAGTGGAAATGCGAGAATATCACCATGGACTGTTTGCCAATTTCGGTCAGAGGATCTAATGCTATTTGGGTTATAGTGGATCGACTTACTAAGTCGGCACACTTCTTGCCAGTGAAGACGACTTTCTCCATGACGCAGCATGCGGAGCTCTATATCAGGGAGATAGTTTGATTGCACGGGATCCCAGTTACTATAGTATCTGACAGGGACCCCAGGTTTACATCGTCCTTTTGGAAGAGTTTTCATGCAGCCATGGGGATGAAGTTGCTATTCAGTACAACATTTCACCCTTAGATAGATGGCCAGTCTGAGCGAGTGGTTCATATTTTGGAGGATTTTTTGAGAGCTTGTGTGATCGATTTCCATGGGAATTGGGAATCGAAGCTACCTCTTGTGGAGTTTACCGACAACAACAGTTTCCAATAATCTATAGGTATGGCTCGCTATGAGGCATTGTATGGAAGGAAGTGCAGATCGCCGATTCATTGGGATGAAATCGGTGAGAGATCATAACTTGGTCCGGAGATCGTTCAGCAGACAGCATATGTGGTGGTCAAGAACCAAGACAGGATGAAGACCGCCCAGAGTCGTCAAAATAGTTATGCTGACAAGAGAAGAAAGGATCTCGAGTTTGTCGTAGGTGATCACGTTTTTGTAAAGATAGCACCTATGAAGGGTGTTATGAGATTTGGGAAGAGAGGCAAGCTTAGTCCGAGATTTATTGGACTGTTCGAAATTCTTGACAGAGTTAGGACACTAGCTTATCATGTAGCCCTACCGCCGAATCTTGACGGTGTACACAATGTGTTCCACGTCTCGATGCTGAGGAAGTACTTAGCGACTCCTTCGTATGTTTTGAGCTATGAGTCGTTGCAGCTTGCTCCAGATTTGTCTTATGAGGAAAGACCTGACCAAATCCTAGACCGAAAGGAACGGAGACTTCGGAACAAGGTAACCAAGCTGGTGAAAGTCTGTTGGCTGAATAAAATTAATGGAGGAGGCCACTTGGGAGACCGAGGAAGATATGAGAAATCGCTACCCGGAGTTATTTGGTAAGAATTAATTTCGAGGACGAAATTTATTTAAGTGGGGAGGAACTGTAGAGCCCAAATTAAGTACACATAAAACCCATGCATTTATAAAATTCTTAAATTATTTATTTAATTTTAAAATGATTTTTAACGATGCATGATTTATGATTTGCATTATTTTAAATTATTACATGTTTATGTGATACACGTTAAAATGTTTCCTTGAGTTTCATGTTTCCGGCGATTATTCGATGCGGGATCGAGCAAAAGAGACCGGCGACGATTTTTTCAATTTTAAATTTGGTATTTTATTTTTAGTTAGGATGGGGCATTTTAAATGATTATTAAGTTTTAAGCATTTTAAATCATAATTTATTTAATTAGTGATTTTATGAATTTTAAAACTTTTAAAGTTTAGCAATTGTGTATTTTATTTTGAATTAAGGGGTGTTAGAAAAGTTAGTGTGGATTGACTTTTATTTACTATTTTTAATTAGATAATTAAGCAATATTTTTCCCTAATTAAACAAAAAAACATGCGCGCACACACACACTTTGACACACACTAATACACAACCCACACACACACACACTTCATTTTGTTTGTTCAACTTCATATTATTAGAAAAGCCTAGGGTTCTAATTTCATACAGCCCCTCTCCCTTCAAAATTTAGCAATTTTCTTTGGGTTTTCCTCAAGAAATCGTGCCACGTTCGTCCCGGATCAATATTCGCATCTTTCCTACTTAGGTGTCGTTGTTTCGGTAACTTTAAATATCAAAAGACTTGTATATTCTATTATTCCTGCATCGATCTTGTCATATTATTTGTTATGATGTTTATTATGCGTAAAAACCCATGTATGATGTACAAAGATGGAGCAGAAATTTTTTGGATCGATTCTTGAAACGTTTTTGGATTTAAAACTCAAAATTTGCGGTCATTTTAAATAATGAGACTTTTCGGATGATTTTCTGGAAACACTTTCAACATATACAACATAGAACTTTTTGATACCTTCGATTTTACAGTAAATTCGAAATATTTGGATAAGAAATGAGTGAGTTAAGATCATTTTCGTTGGACTGCTCAAACTGCGACTTTCTGAAAATGCGTTCTTGAAGTTTTATTGTTACATACTTTGTTGGGGATCGATGGGTGTTCGCTGCTGCATTTAAGTATGTTGAGCATGATGTTGGGATGGTTTTTGGTGCGTCGGATCTCATCGATAGGCATTTGTTTGCAGTAGAAGTCGTAGAATGTGTTTTGGTGTCAAATGTCGAGTTCACGGATTGGGTTGTGTTGTTTTTTATGCATAGCTGTTTTGGGGCTTTTGTTTGAGTTTGAATAAGTGCCATAGCATCCTAGGATGGGTCTCGAGGCATTGGTTCACGGTTCGTATGATCGGGTTATGAGGAATAAGCCATAAGTGTAGTGAATTTTCATTGGTTTGCGATTCCAGTAAGTACACGGACCCGTAGCCGGACCCTGGCACGAGGTACGTACACTTTTTCCTTCAAAATGTGAATTTTCAGCACCTACAAGGACCGCGACACGGACCCTTACACGTAGTCCGTGCCCTTTTTAGAAAAAAAATATTAGGGATTGTTTTGGGGTTTGATGTAATGATTTAGTACGATAATGAAACGAGATCAAGTCCTGGGAGATTTTGAACGACATAAGAAAAATTTGTTATTTTGGGTGTGAGCATGACTAATACGTCTAAGTTATGAAACATAAGTGTTTGAACTTATGTTAGTACGTGCAGCAGTGGCCCTAAGCAAGATCCAATGAATCCCTCAACGCTAAGTAATTATGTTCGACGTGCAAAATAAAATATTTTATGTTTTTGAGGTATGCTAAATGTCTTGTGACCAAATTATGAATGGGTTTCGAAGTCGGTGAACATGACCAAGGACCTCTCCACCCCGGTAAAGCATGACCGGGTTTAGATCAAGATTGGAAAGCGGTAAACCATGACCAAGGACAAATCCACCTGGTAAAACATGATCGGGGATCTCATGTATGTGGCAGTGAATTTTCTCTGTCAGCCCACTACTTTGGTTTAGTCTGATCAGGCGTAATTATGTATGGGTCACTTTCTTTGAAACATATCTCTACGCAAAATGATGTTATGTATGCTGAAGTATGTATGATGCAAGTATGTTTAAGAAAAGTCTTATGATGATGGCAGGTCTACGTTTATGTTATTACGTTCAAGTTTCAAGTATGTTTATGTTATTACGTTGAAGTTTCAAGTATGTAAACTCTACTTTAAAGATACATGTTGTAATTCCCCATATTTGTTTATCTGTTAATCAGCGATTATTGATTAATGAATTGATATGATTATGAAGGATCACTCCGAGACTTGATTTGATTTTGTATGCGAAATATGATGTGCGAGGACAGTACCTCTCGCGCACATGCGCGACATGATGCGCGCACATGCACGAGATGGGCATTCGTCGTTCTCAGCAACATGTGGAGCAAAACGCAACAAAGTAGAGAACTTGGCCACATATTCCTCTTTGTTCAACTGACCCTGTGTCAGATTGGCAAACTCTGCCCCTTTGTCTTTCATGTACGACAATGGGAAAAATCTCTGATAAAACTCAACTTTAAAGACATTCCAAGTGATATTTGTACCTCGATGCTCCAATGCTCTCTTTGTCGTGATCCACTAGTTATTTGCAACGTCGTGCAACTGGTGCCCTATCAGTCTGACTCGGCGCTCATCTATATAATCCAAGGAATCAAACAGCATCTCAATATCATCTAACCAACACTCACAGTCAACAGAACTTTCTGCTCCTTTTAGGGTTGGTGGTTTAAACGACTGAAACCTCTTCAGTAGCGTTTCCATCGGTGATGCTGTCACATCCATCGGATTAGCAGAAGTACTACCCTGTTCTGGGACTCTTCAGGGAGGCATATCTGATTATCAAAAGGTTAGTAACCCGATACAAAATTCTGTTTCAGTCCTCCTTCGATCATCTTACTGCTGATCAAGAATCGGTTCTGATTCATTCTCAGTAATACACATTACCAATTTAAATCAAATAATCAGGTAACATGCATTATAAAGAAGTAGAACATGCTAGCACAAGAAAATCAGGAAAGAAAACTCAATTTACCCCGCTCACTAGCTTCTATCTCAATCTCAAGAACCTACAGTTCTAGAACCTACTGCTCTTATACCACGTGCTGTGGGGACTCGGACACTAATTCATTTCTTAATCATCTTTGGGAATAATAAGTTCAATTAAATAAACAGGGTCGATTTTTTTTTAAATACAAATGCGGAAACGTAATGTAATCAAGTACATGTGTTGAACTCAATACATTAAAATCAAACTAGGGTTCAACTACTATATATCAAGTGCTGAAGCCTATCTACTTCTGATCCGGATCTCCACGGTAACTTGTCATCTCTCATCCTCTTCCTGACCCTGATCCTGTCACAGCTGTTGTCATGCAGACATACAAACACGACAACAGCCGGATAACTCCGGTGAGAATATAATCTCAGTATAAACAACGTAAACATGCAATCATATAAACAGATATAGAAGCATGAAACAGATATCAATAACATGTATCATAATCTGAAAACATGAATCGATATAAAACTGTAAATCAATCAGTGACTCGTCTTCTCAAACTCGACTCGTCTCTAATCTAGGGATCCCGATTTCCTGGACATTGTCTCATATATCGAATCTCAGCGATAGGAGCTGATCTGCTCCTAAGCAAACATCGATATAAACCAACATCCAGTGTCTTGGCATATCCGCCAATAACTAGGCATCTCCGCCCATGACTCAGTACACGCTTTGCTATAACTCAATAGACTAAGCATATCAACATCATGAATTGCAAACATCAATGCAATAAATAAAGTAATGCGAGTCCAATCTGACTCCAGTCGATCTCCCGGTTAACATTGATTTATACATTTCTTTCTGTTGATTTAACTCTGTCGAATTCTAGAACTTAAAGCCTGTCAATACTCAATCTGACAATGACAATATCGATTATACTGTATCAGTAGACCATTCAAATCAAGACATCTCAGTCTTATCAAATTTCTTACGGCATAATAGTATAATCTTGAAATACCAATAATACAAAATCAGTATATACCAATTCCAATAACTCATAATCAATCACAGTACAATTCTGATATCGAATCGCAATCAAATCCATTCTAAAAATCATAACAATTTCATACGATAACCATTCTTCAATCCGGTTTCGATTATACGATGTATACTATGTCAAGAACACCATATATGAATCATATCTGATTTTGGCAATATTATAATTTCTAAACATATCAAAATGTAGTAAAACTTACGTCCAGTTGAAGCTCTCGTCGATAGAAACACGGTACTGCACTCGGATTCAAAATCTAACGGACGGATCTTGCGCAATCACAATCTAAAATATGAAAAAGGTGTAAGGATATTTTCAGCACTTCCTCCATTTCCTTTCTCTTTTTCCACAATGAAATGAAAGCTTGTATATATGTATATACACGTTGCATGAGAAGGCTAGGTGGCTCACTCTTTTAAGCAACACGTCTCGCGCATATGCACGACCTCTCTCGGCGCATATCCACGAGACCTACTGGTCTCCACTCTTAGCTTCTCGGCAGCTCGCGCATATGCGTGCACTTTTTCCACGCATATGCGCGAGGTTCTCTGGAATTTCACTTGGCTTCCCGTATGGCTCACGCATATGCGCGCACTCATTTCGTGCATATGCGCGAGGTCTTCTGCCCATCTCGCGCATGTGTGCGCATCATGTCACGCATGTGCGCGAGAGGTACTGTCCTCGAACATCATATTTCGCATGCAAACTCAAATCAAGTCTCGGAGTGATCCTTCATAATCATATCAATTCATCAATCAATAATCGATGATTAACAGATAAACAAATCTCGGGCATTAAACATGTGGTTTTATTATGTAGTACTTCCTATCTCCAATTTATACATATTGAGTCTTTAGACTCACTAGACTTGATCGATGCAGGTGAGGATGACTTTGAGGAGACGAGGGGTGGGGACCAATGAGCTTGTTTGGACTGCGCACCCGAGGACCGCCCATGTTTTATGAATACTTATATGCACTCTGATTTTCATGAAGTGGTTTATGATGTTTAAACGATTATTACTTTTGGCAAACTTGGTTGTGGTTGTTTTTATTGCAAATTTTTTTAGACGAGCAAGTTATTTTAATTCAAATTTGAAAGTTTATTTTGTATTTAAAAAAATATTTATTTTTCCGCAAATTTTAAAATAGTTAAAAGTACGGTACGTTACAACATCTCCAGATAAACGAAGATCCAGATTCTTCACAATACAATACGTGATCATTTGGTCACCGGAAGGAATAAAACTTTGAAACCCAATCCCATATCCCCAGGAATAATATTTAGTCGCTTGACGAAGGTTTCAGTTATGAAATAATGTGTAGCTCCCGAATCTAGCAGTGCTTAGGTAGCTACACCTAGAATGATTATCCTCCATGCGGCGAAAACGTCTTTTAAATATTTTCATGTTGAATCTTAAGGTAATTGCACAATAATCCCTTAAAAATTTTGAAACTCCCCAATCAGGCCCTTGGTTATGATTTCACTCAACTTTTGGCCAAAGAACTTTTATTTGGAATTATTACATTCCTTACATAAATTAAGGCTCAAAAATCAATACTAATTTCTATGGTTTCTAAAATCATTCTTTAATTCCAACTAAGGTAGAGCATGCAACCTAATTTCCACTAGGTTATCTTTATCCCAATTCATTTCTAATAACCAATTTAACATTTCATCCAACAAAAGCAATGTAAAAATGTTAAATAACTAGGTTACCGGTAATAAGAGTCATGTCTGGATCCTCCTTGGCTTCCCCTGATTGCATGACATAAGCTCTACCCATAGTAGGTGCATTCTTCTTCGGGCAATAAACAACCTTATGCCCCTCCTCCTTGCATATGAAGCATCTAAAAGATCCCCACACGCACTTGTCGTAGTTTTAGCGATTGCACTCCTTGAATGGTTGCCTGTCTACAGGCTTTGGTGCTATATGAAGTGGTGGCTTTGGTGGTCCTTGTGTAAAGACCCGTATTTCGTATTCATATTTTAGCGGAATTATTAAAAATTTTCTAAATAAATAATTATCTTGTCTCATTTATAAAATAAACATGTAAATAATTTTAACTTTAAAATAACAACGAAAGAAAATATTGGTTTCAAACAACAACTTAAAAATATATCCAAGAAAATGCATAAACTAAAACATGAGGTCCTCGGGTTTACTACTGCTGCCCCAAGATAGCTCACTGGTCTCCGCCCTCCGTCTCGACCTCATCAGTACCTACAACAATCAAGTCTAGTGAGTCTAAAGACTCAACATGTATATATCATGAATAACAAGTAAATATATCATAAAGTCACATGCAACGCAAAAATATAATATCATGAAGCGTACGGTAAAAATCGTATCATGAGTAATTATAAATACGTGCATATCTGAAAATCATACGTAAAAGCTTTGCTCGATTGAGCTCTGTCATATCATATCATAATTTTTCTGGTAGAGATAATGTTTCTAAGCAAGTGGCCCATATCATAACGTGAGCGCCTGATCAGACTAAACCTACAGTATACTGGGCGGTAGAGATCACCACAGCCCTTGGACTGGATATCCGTACCCATACATAGTCTTAAACCGGTTGTAAGTCACCGGGTGGAGAGGTCCTCGGTTGCCCCTACCGACTTCCAAACCCATAAACGTAAGGTGGCCACAAGATAAATCGCATATATCTCAAAAATAAACATTTTATATTTTTGTGCACGCAATATAATTATAATCTTGTTTTTACCGGATGAGTTGGATCGCTCCCAGGCTTACTGCGACTTAATTCTAATATGTGACACATGCAAATAATCTTATCTTGACCAAAACTTAAAAATCGAACAAAAAACAAGACGATTAGGACCAACAACTTAATTTTTCAATCATGGCTTCGTACCAAACCTGAACCAACATTAAACCGACGTTTAACCATGATTAGAAATACCCTAACATACTGGAAAAATATTAATGATGATAGCTGTACATGAAAATTGGTGAATGGAATCCAAAAACATAAAACACTCTTTCGAGAGTCATTTTGGCACATTGCACCGTAAATTTCGCGTACGACCTCTAAACTCAACCGAATAACGAACGGCCAAAAACATGACTTTCCTAACTCATTAAGGTATAGTCCAAGGTCATAGGCTAAAATCCAACCAAGAACTCAAACCACCACCAAAACCGAGACCCAAAGCTGCTGTCAAAATACAGCAGCAGCAGCTTGTGTGTTTGTGGTGTAAACTCTGAAATTAATGACCATTGGCTTGAACCACCGACCAAAGACTCTTACCAACATCCTAAGGCATGGCTTGGACCATGGCTAAGGGCTAAAAGCTCGACATAAACTAAACCAACACCTAGGGCATTACAACATACCAGTCGAGAACTCAAATTCTGTGCAGTGGGATGTATTTAATTGTTTTATTGTCTTGGGTCGTTCCAGTGGCCATTTGATTGACCATGGCTCGATCTAGACATGATGGAGCGTTGTATAAACCATGGCTATGGGCTAGAATCCAACCATCATCCATCCAAACACTCAAAAACAGAAACATGCTCACACAGAAAAATGAAGGAACCGAAGTGCACTTGTGATGTTTATCTAAAAATCTGAAGGGTCCGTGAACCAAGCTTGGAAAAACTGATTTGGTCACATCCTAGATATGATAAGGAAGGATTCTAACCATGGCTACAGTCCTTAGGACAGCCAAGATTCGAACACACTCCTTAACCAACCAAGAACAAAACCATGGCTCAAATCTGTATCTTTGGAAAAATTTGTTGTCATTTCTTTATTTTTGAGTGTATGGATGTAAAACAATGGACCAATAACACCCTAACACACTCTAAATCATGCTTAGAAGCTGCCTTGGGTGCCTGGAACCTAGCAACTCCTGGAATCAACAAAGAAAACACTACTGTGAAATGCATATCATAGGGCCGAGAAGGCTTGTGCAGATTTTTAGAATATTGCTGTCAAGTTTCGAGTTGTTGCTTAAATCATGAACATATAATGGTTTAAAATTATTTATATGACTTGATTGAAGAGAAAAGAAATAATATATACATTCCTTGAAATTTGTTTTGAAGAAAACAAACCAATACGACGAATACGAGCGGCGGAGCGGAGTTGAATTTATTTCTTGCTTCAGCTGCTGCTGTCACGATTCTAAGCTGCTTTTTTCCTGATGTTTTTCGAAGGTGAGAGTGTGGGTTTTCTAGACACTGAATATGAGTGTTATAGGAGGTGTTAATGGTGCCATAATATACATTAAGTTGGGGGTTACAAGTCAAAAAGTTGAAGGAATTTGAAATGTTTCTTCTTTTCTTGGCTTGCCGATTCTTTTCTTATTCTTGCTGCCTATACACGTTTATTTGCTAGCATGATGGATTGAGAAATAATTAAGGTGTATTATTGTGTTTGAATTTACTAATAACTAATGAATTAAAGGTGAGGAATTGTATTCACCTTAAAGGCAATTTGAGTGTGACTTAAATGGATTTACTACACTTTTGAATTGTCTTGACCGAAATTATTACTCATTTGCATGGTATATTATTATTTAAACTTTGAATTTTAATTGTTTAAAGTTTAAAATACCCACTATACATTTTAGTGAATTAACACATTATTTAGAATAAACTCTTGCTTGGTATTGCATGGTTTAAAATTTAAGTATTTAAATGCTATGTTTAATTTCTTGAATATATTATACCTAGATAAGTCATCCCAATTTGTTTACACATTTTAATTTAAGCTTTAATTAAATATTGAACCTAAAAGAACTTATTTAATAACTTAGCTCCAATTAATTTAATAAATCCCAAAAACATTTTTTTTCATTAACTTAAATTATTCCTTGAATTAAATTATATTTAGGAATACTTTTCTTATTATTAATCTTAACTCTATTCTCCAAACTTTGGTCCGGCTTCGCGTATTTATCCTGAAAAGATAAAACTAAACATCTATCTTTAAAATAAATAATCATGACTTAACAATTATAAAAATGAATTAAACACTTCATATATTTAAAAAAATTCATTTTTTATTTAAATAATAGTAATTATGCATGGCTTATACGTAATTTAATTTTCGGGTTCTACACCTTGCTTCTTGACTTGACCTTTGGGCTTTTGCTGTCCTTGAGGTCTAGGAGGCCCCCATGTATGGCTTCTTATTCGGCTGATTGTTTTTGTAAAGGCCCATATTTCGTATTCATAAGTTTGCGGAATTATTAAAAATTTTCTAAATAAATATTTATCTTGTCTTATTTAATAAAATAAACATGTAAATAATTTTAACTTTAAAATAACAACGGAAGCAAATATTGTTTTCAACCAACAATTTAAAAATAATCCAACGTAAACATTAACTTAAAAATAATCCAACGTATTAAAACGGAGTTTGAATAATAAAAGGTGCATAAATTAAATCATAAGGTCCTCGGGTTTACTACTGCTGTCCCAAGATCGCTCACTGGTCTCCGCCCGCGGTCTCGACCTCGTCAATACCTACAACAATCAAGTCTAGTGAGTCTAAAGACTCAACATGTATATATCGTGAATAACAAGTAATATATATCATAAAATCGCATGCAACGTAAAAATAAAGTCTCGAAAAGCGTACGATGAAAATCATATCATGAATAATTATACCTACGTGCATATCTGAAAATCATACGTAAAAGCTTTGCTCAATAGAGCTCCATAACCTATCATAATTTTCTGGTAGAGATAATGTTTCTAAGCAAGTGGCCCATAACATAGCGTAAGCGCCTGATCAGACTAAACCACAGTATACTGGGCGGTAGAGATCAATCACAGCCCTTGGACTGGATGTCCGTACCCATACATAATCATAAACCGGTCGTAGGTCACCGGGCGGAGAGGTCCTCGATTGCGCCTACCGACTTCCAAACCCATAAGCATATGGTGGCCACAAGACATATAGCATATATCTCAAAAATAAACATTTTATATTTTTATGCACGTAATATAATTATAATCTTATTTTTACAGGATGAGTTGGATCGTTCCCAGGCTTGCTGCGACTTACTTCTAATATGTGACACATGCAATAAATCTTATCTTTGACAAAATTTTAACAATAGAACCAAAAACGAGACGATTCGGACCAACAACTTGATAGTACCAGGATTGCTGCCAAGATCTATATAAGTCCAGGAGGTCTTGGGTTCTAATCCTGGGGAGGTAAAAGCTCCAGTGCCTGGGCTGGAGAAGTTCTATGAGTAATGGGTAATGGGATAACCGGGAGGGGACTTAAGCCCAATCGAGAACACCCCATCTGCATTACAGTTTTGTTGGTTTTGCTGCCCACAGAAGTTTCTCCCTGACGGAGATTCATAAATTCACTCTTCAATCGCCCTCGGACATCAGCAGTAAAATACTTCTCATTGAATATCTCCTTGAATCAAGTCCACGTAAGAGTAGCGATGTCGATACCATACTCAGCTCTTTCCCGCCATGAAGAAGAATTATCCCTAAACATGTATGTGGCAGACCTCAAACGGTCAGCATCTCCCATCTTCAAGTAGCGAAAGTGCACCTCGAGTGCACGAATCCAAGCCTCGACAACAAAGGGGTCGGTGGTGCCAGAAATTTCCTTCGGCGCTAGCCTCCGAGACTGATCATAAACATCGTGTTGTGGCCTAGGAGCCTGCTGAAACTGCTCAAAAAAACATGTCATGCCCTCCAGTGCATGCGTAGCAGCTTCCCCATTAGGAGGCGGGTGTGCATTAACATGACGATCCTCAACATTCTCGGCTTGCCCTTCAGAATCTAGTGCGCGTCTAGGAGGCATAATATCTGAACGTTTTTCAAATTCTAATGTAACCAACATTCATTTAAATCTAAGTTTTCTAATCATGCAACATATTCTAATCCATTTTGAGCAATTTAAGCATATAAACATATATTCTCAAAAAGCTACTAAACATGTGACGTAAACATATAAATCATGTAATCATGAAGGTAACATTTCAAAAATAATATAAATCATATAAACTTACAAATTGAGGCTTGACGACTGAGCTCCCTCGCACTGACGGTGGCACAATCCTTAGCAAGAACATTGCTATGATACCTTTAGTCTAGTAGCGCTTTTCCTCGGGTTATGTGCACCTTTAGTCTAGTTAGATCAACCAACAAAACCTCCACAACATCAACATCATACTCACCTGCATTGATCACACTTAGTGAGTCTAAAGACTCACACACCATATTCTTGATAGTAAATAATACGTATACAGATCACATGGAACAATGAAAATACATTTAATTAAAATTAACATTCCATAATCATAGATAAACTTAAACATATCCATATCATCATAAACATGTTCATATTCATCATAAACATATACGCATTCCTTTTTCGTTGAATACAAATCGTTAATTGTGACTTTCGTATTAGGGGTTCGATGGATCCATCTACATGTAACCACAGTACTGGGCGGCGGGGATATCAGCGACACTCTCAACCATCAACTGAGCCTTGGCCTTACGTATTCACATATCATCTTATTCGTATTAATCACAATTACTTCACATCCTTCAACATTTCACATTTCCACCACGCATTCAACATATCTTTTAGCGTCAACATTATAACATAAAATCCATAAACATTTAAAATAATCATTTTGACATATAAAACAGCATTCAGAGCACTGCCATGACGTTTACTATTTTCTAGGTGTAAAATGACCGTTTTACCCATAGACGTAAAATTTCTGGATTTTGACTTTTTCCTATTTTCGTTGACTCTAGACCATCCCAAATAATTATATAAGTTTAAATTAAAATTCTCATTATTTTATTTAGCTTAAATTCTAGGCTTTCTAATTATTATTTAATTATTAATTTGTGGAGCGTTAAATTCCTGAATTAATTCAAACTTTAATATAAAATTCCCAAATTTTAAACACAAATTTTTAATATTTAATTAGCCCTCATGAACCATGACTCGACCTCCGTTGAACCATGTTTCAAACCCTAGCAAACTAAACCCTAGTTTCGAACCAACCTAGCATACCTCGAACCATCTTACGTTTTCATCGAGCCATGCCCAAAGTAGCCTGATCCATCTTTGGACCAGACCTCCCCTGGACCCTCATGAATCCATTGGACCCCTAGGACTTGACCCTAGCCCAAACCAAAGCCATCTGTGTGAGCCATGTGGCCGAGAATCATACAAGAACTAGGACTCTTCAAAACCTGCTAGGATTCTAACCACCGAGGCAGACCCTGACCCAGAACCTCGTGCACCATCTCAGGACCCTAGAGACCTATCCTAGACCAGTCCTAAGCCCCCTGGCTGAGCCACAATTCCCTGCGCACAGCTGTGTCCCCTTGCTAAGCCGTGGATATAGTCGTAGCTTGCTATCACTCCTTCCCTGCCACTCTGCTCGACCCAAGCCGACTGATGCATGGTTTACCCTTGAAATCGAGCCCTATGACACAAAATGTGCAAGTTTTGGTTCCAGCTTGTTCAATTCTCGTGTTCAGCTAATTTCGTGTAACTTTGGACCCTTAAATCTATTAAAAGTGTTTCCCATTTAATCCTATAACATGGCAGCCCCTTCATGTATGAAATTATCAAGTTTTTGGATCAATAACATGCTTCAAAACCTATGTTTATGCATAAAACGGAAATAAATAAAAGAGTAACTTGTTCGCAATTCATATTCAATTACTTATTAGGTTGTGATAGATGAGAAAAGGAAAAAAATATGGCGTGCCTTTGCGTATTTAACGCACTAAAATTTGTTGACGATACGAAGAACGGCGACGAGAAAATCTTGGCTGAAATACTCAAGAATTTCGAATCTTTTCCTTGAAATTTACGTGTGTGCCGCGAATTGTGTGATGCTAGGAGTCTTGTGAATATTTTAGGGGAAGGGGGAGTGTACTATTATAGAGTTTGGGGTAGGGTTTGGGTCTTTATTTTGCTAAAATAATAAGTGTGCAAGCTTGGGCCCTTTAGCAAACTATACTAGGCCCGCCCAATAAGCCCAATTGTGCATTTAAAAATTATTTCGTTTTAGGAAAGTTTGTGAAATTTCATATTTTTGTTGAAAATCGAATACCGATAAAATTTACGTCTTGGCGTATAAAATTACCTCAAAACTTCTTATTTTCAAAAAATATAAAAAGCATCAAACTTATTTTAAATAATTAAAAACAATTATTTAATAAAAACATTTTCGATTTTTCAGTCATCGGCATTCGTTCCTCGATTGCATCTCGAATAACTTTTAAAAATACTTTTTAATGCCTTCAAGTAGAAACTACTTTAAAATCATATAAAAATATTAGCATAATCAATTTAGCAATTAAAATCAATTAAATAATTATTTTTCATTTTTCCTAGATTTGCATACTGTTGGATTACGTCGTCTTAATTTTGGACCTTACATCTTCACCTCTGTACCTTACTCGCAAAATAATGAGCAGGTTGAGGTGAATAATCGAATGCTAGTGCAGGGTCTAGAGGTTAGTCTTGGCGACGCTAAGGGCAATTGGATGGATGAACTACTAAGTGTCTTGTGGGAATACCGAATCACTCCAAGGGAAGGAACAAAAGAAACTCCGTTCAGTTTAATCTATGGTAATGAGGTTGTACTCCCAGCTGAAATTGAATTTGAATCGGCAATGGTGATATTCTATGATGAAGATACTGATATGAGGCAGGCCACTGACCTTGATCTGTTGGAAGAGAAAATAAAGTCGCGAGCATTCGCATGGAAGCTTATAAAAATCGTGTAGCTCAATCCTAAAATCGTAGGGTCATTCAAATAAGCTTCCAAGTGAATGACTTGGTCCAGAGGAAGGTACGAGAAGAGCAGAGAGGAAAGTTGGACCCCAACTGGGAGGGTCCTTTCAAAGTGATCGAGAAGCTTAATTCTGGAGTTCATTGCTTGTAGAATGCGCAAGGCAATGCTTTAAAGAGAAATTATAATGCTTACCACCTTAGGAAATATCATTCTTTATTTTATCGTCAATGTATTTCGTTTTCGAATTTGTCCTATGTAATTAATTGAAATTCAATAAAATCAAGTTCTTTTATTCAGTTCATTGATGTTGTTGTACTATATGGGTGATATAAATTAAATTTTATCTACTTGGGCTGCGCCTAGTAGAGGAGAAGAGTTGAGTATAATAAAAATTAAATTTTACCTACTTAGGCTGCGCCTAGTAGAGGAAAAGGGGTGGAGATCGAAAATCATATTTTACCTACTTAGGCTATGCCTAGTAGAGGAAAAGAGGAGATGGAAGCAAAATTCAGATTTTATTTACTATGTTAAGAATGGCAGAAGAAAAGGGATGGGGAGAGGGAGAGAGCTTTGGTAAGCTCGCACTCTAGCCGACTTTATATACCCCAGCGGTTCCAAAACATTGGAGATAAACTCGGGAGAAACAGTATATTCAAACGTAAGATACTCAATGTGGCATAAAGTGGGTCTCATACATTCCAAAGTGCACAAAAGGAGATAACCAAATATAAGCGTCATAAAATCCATAATCGCATAATAGTACGAAAAGTAAAGCAGTGCGTTACAAATACGGTCGAAGGCATACATCATCTGTGTAAATGAGAAAATAGCATAGATAAAGAAATGTGGTCTAAGGGTCAGGAGAGAGACTCGCTACGAAGTCCTCAAGGTTGATGAAGTCGGTGGGAGCTTCTGTCGAAGGGTAGCCATGAGATTTGAAGAGGCCAATTACACCCTCGAAACCCACCTCCAAGTAAAGGAAAGCTTTAGGACCACAAATCTCGTTGAACTATTTTTACTTCAGGAATTCTTCCTTGAATGAGGAGGCTTCTTGCAATGAGGTCCCTGCGGGCTTGTGCTGCTTAAGCTCGGGAAGTCTTCGACTCCTGTTTCTGAAGGGGGATCGGTTACGGTGCCCAGAAACGCAACGCAAGTTTGAAAAATCATATTTTTCATGAAGAAAAATCGAGCACCTCATATGTAGTGTAGCAAATAACAAAACACAAAAAATGTCATACATAGTGTGTTAAGAATTTTTTTTTACCTAACAATCACAATGATTGATGTTTGGCTCCAACCAAGTTGCAAACAATTTAGCTCTAGAATGGTTAACCCAATCTACAAGCTTCCATGAGCACACCTTGCTCAAATGGATTTTTTTCCTTCAAATTAGGTCCACCAATAATTAGGAAGATCCCCTCTAATTTTGCACTAGAAAAATTAGAGGAATTTTCTTTGAGAATCGTAGGATTTCCTCAACAATTGATGTAGCAAAACGGCCACCATGCATAAGGACAGAAGGGAGAGAAAGTTTTCTTGGTGCTTGAAAAATTTAAAGAGCATGTGAGACACATGCCTTGTTTATTGAAAAAGTTGTCTCCCAACTCTTCACCTCACCATGCATATTATTTGGGCCTGTAACAATTACAAAGCCCATGGACAATCACTGGGCTTAAAAAAGTTAACGTACAATACTGTACCTTCAACTCATATATTCTGACCGATTCGACAACTATTGGTATACGAGAGCTATCAAAGAATCGATACTATGTGTCATGTCGTAGTTGCATCGATGGTGTAATCTAAGAAACCCTTTTCTTAATTACCACCAACATTCTGATCAGATATTTCAAACTACATACACATGAGATCACATAGAATATCCATACCCGAAGGTAAGCGGTGAATCCCCGATTACAATGCATCGACTCCTATATGTTTCCACAAAACACCCAACCTTGCCACCTGATGACCCATATGAGTCGGTAAACAAGTCAAAGTGCAATGCTAGCATATAGAGTTTCAATGTTGTCCCGGGTGATAAGGAATAATGGTGTACAACCATAAACTAGGACGTTTTCACTCGATAAGTGAGAACCACTTCGAAAGTCCTTTATGGAGGGTTGTTCAGAGCACTCTACAAGGAACACCTATCTGCATGCTCGGAAATCACAATGTCCCCTACCAATGAAACATGGTACTCAAATCGCAGATAATAATCTCAAACTCGAGTGGCTTTTATTCTTCTTAGTGGCAGCTGAATCGATTAAGAACTGTTTAGAATATACAGTATTCCAAATATGAGTTTCATGATACTCATCATATGAGCATCTCATATTTTTTCTACTATTTTTATATTCAAGGACTTTTATCTTTGAAACAAATATGGGTATACAGATAAAGATGTGCCAAAACAATAATTTCAAATATTATTAAAATAAAGATTGTTTGTAGATAGAGTTTCAATGTGAACCATTGGCCAACCCTTGGCTCGACAGACACCTAATCTAACAATCTCTCACTTGCACTAGAGCCAACTACCCATATGCTTTGAACCCATTGATTCGCGATGCTTCTCGAATAATGGTCCAGGTAAAGCTTAGTTAGTGGATCAGCGACATTATCTATGGAGCCGACTTTGTCAATCGACAGTTCTCCTCTTTCCATGATCTCTCGGAAGATGTGGTACTTTCTCAATACATGTTTGGATTTCTGATGAGACCTTGGCTCATTTTCCTGAGCTATGGCTCTCGTGCTTTCACAAAACATCGAGACATGAGCAACTCCATTAGAAATGGTGCCCAAATCTTGGAATAAATTCCTTAACCAAAAAACCTCCTTTGGTGCAGCTCATGCAGCAATGTATTTGGCCTCAGTGGTGGAATCCGCAGTACTGTCTTTCTTGGAACTCTTCCAACAAAAAGCATCACCATTGAGCATGAATACGAACCCAGAGGTTGATTTGAGTCATCGATATCGTTTTGGAAGCTAGAGTAGGTATAGCCTTCCAATTTCAATTCTCCACCCTCATAGACCAAGAACAACTTATTGGTCCTTCTCAAATACTTTAGGATGTCTTTCACAGCTTTCCAGTGTGGAAGACCAGGGTTTGGTTGATATCTACTCAATACACTTAGTTGAAAAGTCACGTCAGGATGTGTAGATATCATCCCACGTTAAACTTTTTTCAAGTTTCATGCTTCAGGCGATTATTCGATTCTGGATAGAGGAAAAGATCGGTGACGATTTTTGGCAATTTGAAAGTGTGGAAATTTATTTTAAGTTGAGGATGAGACAATTTAATGATTTATTTAGTTTTAGCATCTTTGAGCCTAAATCATTTAGTTGGTAACTTTAAGAGTTTAAAACTTTAAAATTAGCATTTTGGTGGGTGTTATTTTAATTTAAAAGTCTTGTTAAAATTAGTGTGGGTTAACCTTTATTAGTGTTTTTATCAATTAAATTAGCACTAATTTCTCCTAATCAAAAACCCACACACACGTACACACACTCACACGTTTTTACACACACTAAAACACACAACACACCTACACATTCATTTTCGATTTTTAAAGAAAGAAAACTTAGGGTTCTTGAGAGAACAAGCAGCCACCCCCTTCCCCTTTATTTTCCAGCAATTTTTTGGAAATTTTATTGCAAAATAATCGAGCCACCATCTTTCCGGATCAATCCTCGCGCCATCTCCGCTTCGGTATCGCCGTTTCGGTAACGTTTATCATCAAAAGCACGTATATTCTGTTCTTTTTGCATCGATCTAGTCATATTATGTGTTGTGTTAATTTTAGGCATGAAAATTCATGTGTTACGTTCGTCGTTTGATCGGAAAATGGTTCGGATGCGTTTCGAAATATTTTTAGATCTGAAATTTCGTAACTTGCTGTTCTGTTGAAAACTGCGATTTTTCTGTCGAGAATTTGAGAACACTTTCAACGCAAAAAATGTAGAACTTTTTGATACCTACGATTTGATATAAAATTCGAGTTATTTGGACACAAATTGAGTGATTTATGGCCTTTTTCGTGAGACTGCTCAAATTGCATTTTTTCAGAAATTATGATGTTGATGTGTTCTTGAGATTTTACTGTTGCAGGCTTCGTTGGAAATCGACGGGCGATCGTTGCTGTGTCTAGGTATGTTTAGCATGATGTTGGGATGGTTGTAGCATATTCGTTTCGCGTCGATAGGCACTTTGGAGATCGAATGGTCGTATGAATCGTGTTGTTGACGAAGTCGTGTTCACGGGTGATTGGGTTAACTGTAACATATGATTGTTTTGGGGATAAATGTATAGGCTTGAATCAAAGACATAGCATCCTAAGATGGTCTCGTAGTGTCGATTCGTGGTCGGTACAATCAAGTCTAGCCTGTTAAGAAAATCATGTTCCGTAATTCCGAAGGTTGACTCCTCCCGCAGGTACACGGACCCACGGACGGACCCTGGCACGGGGTCCATGCCTTTGTTTCCACGTTAGTGCCATTTTTGCGCACGGACACGGACCCCCACACGGACCAGAGCACGGGGTCCGTGTCTTTGTCCTTCTGAAGTGCATTTTTCCAGTGTCTTCACGGACCCATACCCGGACCTAGGCACGGGGTCTGTGCCTTTAATTTTCTTCACGACACGTTGCAACGCACCTACACGGACCCGGAACCGGACCAAGGCACGGGGTCCGTGTACTCTAGTTTTTGGGAAAGGTTATTGAATTCTTTGAGGTTTCATGTCATGGTTTAGTACAAAGTTTTACAAGGTCGAGTAATGGGAATTCTAGAATGTCCTATGGAATGGAATGAGTTCGTAAGTAATCATGACATTTACGTCTAAGTTATGCAAGTATGTATGTCAATTCATATTAGTAAGTGCAGCAACAGCCCCGATCGAAGTCCAATGAATCCCTCAACGCCAAGTAAGTATGTTGACGTGCAAAGAAAATGATTTATTTTTGTGGTATGCTAAATGTCTTGTGACCAAATTATGAATGGGTTTTCAAGTCGGTGAACGTGGCCGAGGACCTCTCCACCCCGTTAAATTATGAACGGATCGTGATTGGAAAGCGTTAAATTATGAACGGGGACCAATCAACCCGTTAAATTATGAACTGGGATCTCATGTATGTGGCAGTGGATACGTCCCTGTCAGCCCAGTACTGCGGTTTGTCTGATCAGACATTTATTATGTATGGGTCACTTGCTTTGAAACATCCTCTACGCAAAAATGATGAAGCTATGTATGTTTAAGTATGTTCAAGTATATAAGCATGTTTATGAAAGTTTCACGTTATGGCACGTTTAAGATATGTACGTATGTTCAAGTTTATTCCAAGTTCAAGTTTAAGTATGTAAGCTCTATTTTGAAATGGCATGTGGTTTTATTACGTATTATTCGTTACTTCCAGTTTATACGTGTTGAGTCTTTAAACTCACTAAACTTGATCGATGCAGGTGAGGATGATCATGATGAGACGAGGGGTGGGGACCAAGGAGCAGGCTGGACTGAGCGGAAGGCTAGACCCGAGGACCGCCCACGTTATTCTAAGATTTTAAGCAGGAAAATATTAATACTCTGATTTTATGTTTTGATGCGAGATGTTTTGAGCCAGATTTTATTTTAGCAAAATTTTTATCGCTGATGGATGATTTCAAAGATATAATTTTTATGAACGATGAGTTGACGACAGTATGGATATTTATATTTAAGAAAATTTTTAATTCTTCCGCAAAATTTTAAGTATTAAAAGTACGGTACGTTACAGTTAGTATCAAAGCGGTGTTCTTGTAAAGGGTTATGCCTACTACAAGTCGCAAGAAGGTCACGAAGTCGCACCTCAAGTCTGTAAGTTTTAAGATTTCAAATTTATGTTATGTAGTGAGCATTAAGTTCTGATTTCAGCATGTGCATATTTTAAAGTTGTAGTATGTGCATCTTATGTCATTGATATCATGTTCATGCATAATGGGTTTACGTGTTAGGTAAATTGCTGGAACAGAATGCCTCCTAGACGTGTGGTTGACCGTGAAGCAAGGGAAGAGGACAGAGAGGCCCGTAATGAGGATGGGCCAATCCTCCACCTCCACCTCCGGATATGCAGGCACAGAGGTATAACGCAGTTCTTCGCGTAGTTTGCGGGGAACCAGGCTGCAGCAAATACAGGGGCAAGGCCTAGACCTGAGGCGGTGTAATGCCCAAGATTTTATATCATGTTAATCTGAGATTATGGATTATTAGTGAACACGATTATAACCCGGACCAAGAAATAGGAAGAGCCAAGATGTGGGCCGAAAGTGTCTCGCCCGGGCGGAAGTTTTTGTCCGCTCGAGCGAGACGGAATTCTGGAAGAGGGCCGAGAGTTACTCGCTCGGGCGGAAGTTTGTGCTCGCCCGAGCGAGACTGAAATATGCAGGAGGGCCGAGAGTTGCGCGCCCGGGCGGAAATTTATGTCCGCCCGAGCGCGAGACATGCAGAATGAAGGAATGACATTTGGCGTGTCGCATGTTCGTGTATGTATATATATATATATATATGCAGCAACGAAAATCCCTCAGAATATTAGAGGAGTTGGGGAAACTTTGTTGAAAATCCTTACGCCTTTATATTTCAATCCGTCCGTTAGATTTTAAATCCGACTTCGGTACCGAGTTCCTAGCAACATAGGCTACAACTGGACGTAAGTTTTGCTACGTTTTGACATGCTTTGATATTTTGCTGTTGCCAGAATTGAATGGAATTCATATATGATGTTCTTGACATGTTAGACATCGTAGAATCGAAGTCAGATTAAGAAACAGACTGATTATGGAATTGTTATGATTTTCTGATTATAATCAGTTGATATCGGACAGATTTAGATTATGGATCGATTATAGATTGTACTGGATATGAGTTATGGATTGTAACTGTTATCTGGTGAAATGGTATTGACGGGAATATTGAGATTGTACAGTTATGCCGTCAATTTTGAATTAAATCCAGATTGATCAGATTATTATGGAATTGACTGATATATTGATATGAGATTATTGATATTGTCAGTACCAGACAGACTGTGAATTCAAGACTTCGACTGAGCAGGAAACCGAGACTGCAACGAAAGGTATAAGTCAATGTGGTATTGGGAGATGGACTTGAGTCGGTTTAGACTTGGGTTTCCCTAAATCACATACTTTACTTTATTGCATGGATATTTGCATTGATTGGATTAATATACTTGTTCTCTTGATATTAGATGACAGGTATTGGTTGAATTGTCTTGTGACACACCGTGCCGTATAATGGTGGTATCGCCACGGCACATTGCACGATGTCACAAGATAGGATGCTAGCGATAGAGCTACAGTCCATGACGGTTAGGTCAGGACACTGGATGTATGGTTATATCGAGTATTGGAATCCATTACGGAATTCGATATAGGAACACCATATTTGGTTATATCGAGTAAAGGGGTTGGAATTCTTCTATTACGGAATTCGATATAGGAATAACGGGGCACTGGTTATATCGAGTAATAGAGATTATGGTTCCATCCTTTACGGAATTCGATATAGGAATACCACATCTGGAAACCGGGATCCCTAGACTAGGATTGAGTCTAGTCTTAAATGATGTAGCTACGAGTATTGTCGATTCTTGTTTATGTTTCGGAATATGATACATATCCATGTTACCTGATTACATGCTTTACATTGTTTATATGATTGCATGTTTCATTGATTTATACTGGGGATTATATTCTCACCGGTATATCCGGCTGTTGTCTTGTCTGTATGTGTACTTGACAACAGGTGGGACAGGTCCAGGGTCGAGGAGATGAAGATCTAGATCGTGATTAGAGTGGTGGCACCGGACTTGGATTAGATGTAGGGTTAAACACTTGACTTTAGTTTTAAACCCTAGTTTGAATAAATGTTGAAATACAGGATTTGTATTTTATATACTGATATGTATATATGTTGTAGGTCACTAAGTTCCGCATTTTAAAAAAAAAAATTTAGACCCTGTTTTATGATTGATTAATTAGTCCCAATGATGATTAAGAACTTGATTAGCGTCCGGGTCCCCACAACAGGTGGTATCAGATCCATAGATCCTTGAGATTGAGATAGGAGCTAGTGAGCGGGGTAGATTGAGATTTTCTTTCCTGCTTTTGATTGCTAGCATGATTTACTGCTTTATAATGCATGTTTATCTGTTTATCTGATTTGAGTTGAAAACATGTGTTATTGAGATTGAATCAGAGCCGATTCTGGATCAGCAGTAAGATGATCGGAGGAGGACTGAAATAGAACTTTGGTTTGGGGTTGCTAATCCTTTTGATTTCAGATATGCCTCCGAGGAGAATGCCAGAACAGGGGAGTACCTCGAATCCTCCCATGGATGTGACACCTACAGCAATGGAGAAATTGCTGAAAAGGTTTCAGTCATTTCATCCACCGACTTTGAAAGGTACGGAGAACTCCGTGGAATGTGAAAGTTGGTTGGACGACATTGAATCACTGTTTGACTCTTTGGAGTATACTGAGGAAAAGAGGGCGAAACTGATAATACACCAGTTGCATGACGTTGCTAAACACTGGTGGATCACGACAAAAAGGGCATTGGAACAGCGAGGTACGGCCATTACCTGGAATGTGTTCAAATCTGAATTTTATCTACGGTTCTTTCCAGTTTCTTATAGGAAGGACAACGGAGCCGAGTTTGCAAACCTGAAACAAGGCCAGTTGAACATTGAGGATTATGTGGCTAAGTTTTCGACATTGCTCCGATTTGCTCCCCACGTAGCTGAACATGATGAGGCCGTAGCAGATCAGTTCATAAATGGCCTAAATCCTGAAATTTTTACGCTGGTAAATACTGGGAGGCCCAACAACTTCACCGATGCCCTGAACAGAGCCAAGGGAGCCGAGGCAGGCTTGATGAGGCAGAAAGAAGCTTCGTTTGTGCTTCCAGCACCGGGACAGCAACCACCTCCTAGATTTGAAGGTGGCAGCAGCGGTAGCGGAAAGAAGGATTTCTTGAAGGCTAGAGGGAAGCAATTCAAGAAATCAGGGACTACCTCGTCCAGTTCGAGTGGCTCTAGACAGACCGGTCAGAGCCAGAGCTATGCAGGACCGTACTGTGGTACTTGTGGAGGGAGGCATTCCACAGATCAGTGCCGAGGAGTAGTTGGCAGCTGTCGTATCTGTAGACAGCAGGGACACTTTGCCCGGGTGTGTTCACAGCGAGGGGCCCAGGGATCACAGGCAGCTAAGTCATCGGGATCAGTGGCTCAGGCAGGTAGACGACCATCTGCCGTTCATACTTTTCAGCCAGTACCGTCTACTCTGTCACAGCAGAGGCCAGGAGGGGGCCAGACCGCGAGCCAGCCTCCTAGACAGCAGGCCCGATTGTTTGCTTTGACTGAGGAGCAAGCTCAGGATGCACCTGATGATGTAGTTGCAGGTAACTGTTTTATTTCTGGTTATCCTGCATATGTATTGATTGATACTGGTGCATCGCATACTTTTATTTCTGAGAGGTTTGCATTGAGTCGTGCATTACCAATTGAGTCATTGTCTGCAGTAGTGTCTGTGTCTTCCCCGTTAGGAACATGTTTGATATCAGTGAAATCTGTGAAACCTTGTATACTGCAGTACGATGGACATACGATTGAGCTAGACTGTATTGTGCTTGGTTTATCTGATTTTGATTGCATTATCGGTATCGATATGTTGGCCAAGTACCGAGCTACAGTCGATTGTTTCCACAAGATTGTTCGATTCAGACCTGAGATGGAAGAGGAGTTGAAATTTTATGGTAAGGGTTCTCGTGCTAGAATTCCTTTGATATCTGCAATGAATATGACTCGATTATTGCAGAAGGGAGCGGATGGATTCCTGGTATATTCAGTTGATTTACTGAAATCGAGCCCATCATTGGCGGATTTGCCAGTGGTGTGCGAATTTGCTGATGTCTTTCCAGACGAGATTCCTGGATTGCCTCCGATTCGAGAGATAGACTTCAGCATTGAGCTAATGCCAGGAACAGTTCCGATTTCGAGAGCTCCTTACCAGATGGCACCGATCGAGTTGAAGGAATTGAAAGAACAGTTGGAGGATTTACTGGCCAAGGGGTACATTAGACCGAGTGTGTCTCCTTGGGGTGCTCCAGTACTGTTCGTGAGAAAGAAAGACGGGTCGATGAGACTTTGTATTGACTATAGGCAGCTGAACAAGGCAACAGTAAAGAATAAATACCCATTGCCTCGTATTGATGATTTGTTTGATCAGTTGCAAGGTTCATCTGTGTATTCCAAGATCGATTTGAGATCTGGATACCATCAATTGAGAGTCAGGGATTCTGATATCTCAAAGACAGCATTCAGAACCAGGTATGGACACTATGAATTATTGTCATGCCATTTGGTTTGACGGATGCACCAGCGGTATTTATGGGATTGATGAACCGCGTATTTCAGAAATACTTGGATGATTTTGTTATCATATTCATTGATGATATATTGATTTATTCGAAGAATATGATTGAGCATGCTAATCATCTGAGGACTGTATTGAGAATTCTGAGGGCAGAGAAACTGAATGCTAAATTGTCGAAATGCGAGTTTTGGCTGAAACAGGTTGTGTTTTTGGGTCACATTATATCGGGAGACGGTATATCAGTTGATCCTAGTAAGGTTGAAGCAGTGATGAGTTGGCCGAGACCTATATCTGTACCAGAAATTCGTAGTTTTATGGGTTTGGCAGGATATTATCGACGATTTATTAAAGATTTCTCGAGTATTGCCAAACCGATTACGCAGTTAACTCAGAAGAATGCTCCGTTTGGTTGGTCAGAAGACTGTGAATCCAGTTTTCTGGAATTGAAAAAGAGACTGACCAGTGCGCCTGTGTTGACGATTCCTTCAGGCACTGGTGGATTTGTTGTTTATTGTGATGCATCTCACCGAGGATTGGGTTGTGTTTTGATGCAGCAAGGGCATGTGATTGCTTATGCCTCAAGACAGCTGAAACCCCATGAAACTCGTTATCCAATTCATGATCTTGAATTGGCAGCCATTGTCTTTGCTTTAATGATATGGCGACATTACCTGTATGGTGAAAAATTCGAGATTTATTCTGATCATAAAAGCTTGAAATATCTGTTTTCGCAATCAGAGCTGAATATGAGACAGCGGAGATGGCTAGATTTACTGAAAGACTTTGATTGTGAAATCAAGTATTATCCAGGGAAGTCCAATGCAGCAGCTGATGCACTAAGTCGAAAGGTATGTGCACTATCCTTATCGACGATTGGTGTATCGAATTTGATTGAAAACTGCTGTTTGTCTGGATTAATATTTGAGACAGATCGTCAGCCTCTGAGATTGTGTGCTATTCGAGCCGAACCAGAGCTGCTTTTGAAAATTAAAACAGCTCAGAAAGTTGATCAAAATGTACAGAATTCGATTGCGATGGTTAGAACTGGACATCAATCGGAATATCAGGTTCGTGACAATGTCTTGTATGTGAATAATCGTATTGTGTGCCAAATGTTTCAGAATTGAGACAACGAATACTGACAGAAGCGCACAACAGTCGTTTTAGCATTCATCCTGGTGGCAGGAAAATGTATAATGATTTAAAGACACAGTATTGGTGGAAACAAATGAAATCTGATGTGACTGAATTTGTAGCCAAGTGTCTGAATTGCCAACAGGTGAAGGCTGAAAGAAAGAAACCAGGAGGATTGTTACAGAGTTTGTCCATTCCTGAATGGAAATGGGATCACATTTCCATGGATTTTGTAACACAGTTGCCGAGATCCTCCCGAGGTTGTGATGCGATTTGGGTCGTGATTGATCGACTGACCAAATCTGCATGTTTTATTCCATACAAGATGACGTATAGATATGATCAGATGGCTGATATCTATGTCCGAGAAGTGATTAGATTTCACAGAGTGCCTGAAGTCGATTGTTTCAGATCGTGATCCTCGGTTTACTTCGCACTTTTGGCAGAGTTTGTAGCAAGCTCTAGGTACGAAGTTATATCTGAGTACCGCGTATCATCCACAAACTGACGGACAGTCAGAGCGTACGATCCAGACATTGGAAGATATGCTGAGAGCTATAGTGCTGGATTTTAGCACTAATTGGCAAGATGCATTGCCACTTTGTGAATTCTCGTACAACAATAGCTATCAAACGAGTATTGAGATGGCTCCATTCGAAGCGTTGTACGGAAAGAAATGCAAATCCCCTCTTTACTGGGATGATATCTCTGAAGTTCCTAAGACTGGACCTGATATGATCATAGATATGACTGAGAAAGTTAAATTGATTCAGAAGAAAATGAAGGCAGCTCATGACAGACAAGCCAAATATGCCAACCTTCGACGACGACCGTTGGTATTTGAGGCTGGAGACCGAGTATTCCTGAAAATTTCTCCTTTCAGAGGTGTTGTCAGATTTGGCAAGAAAGGGAAATTATCTCCTCGATATGTTGGTCCTTATGAGATTCTCGAAAAGATAGGAGATCGTGCCTATCGACTTGCATTACCGCCTTCATTATCTGAGATACATGATGTCTTTCATGTATCAATGCTGCGGAAATATCTCCCTGATGATTCTCACGTGATTCAAGCAGACGAGACTGAGCTGGATGAGACATTGAGTTATGTCGAGAAACCGATCCGGATTATAGATCGTAAAGAAAAACAGCTCAGAACAAAGACGATTCCTCTTGTGAAAGTACAATGGACTCGTCATGGGGTTGAAGAAGCTACTTGGGAGACTGAATCTGACATGAGACAGGAATTTCCAGCATTGTTTCACTGATGTAAATTTTGATACAGTGTTTGTATACATACTCCTTATTAATACGATTGACAGTTTGTGATTTCGAGGACGAAATCGTATCTTAGGAGGGGAGAAATGTAATGCCCAAGATTTTATATCATGTTAATCTGAGATTATGGATTATTAGTGAACACGATTATAACCCGGACCAAGAAATAGGAAGAGCCAAGATGTGGGCCGAAAGTGTCTCGCCCGAGCGGACGTTTTTGTCCGCTCGAGCGAGACGGAATTCTGGAAGAGGGACGAGAGTTACTTGCTCGGGCGGAAGTTTGTGCTCGCCCGAGCGAGACTGAAATATGCAGGAGGGCCGAGAGTTGCGCGCCCGGGCGGAAATTTATGTCCGCCCGAGCGCGAGACATGCAGAATGAAGGAATGACATTTGGCGTGTCGCATGTTCGTGTATGTATATATATATATATGCAGCAACGAAAATCCCTCAGAATATTAGAGGAGTTGGGGAAACTTTGTTGAAAATCCTTACGCCTTTATATTTCAATCCGTCCGTTAGATTTTAAATCCGACTTCGGTACCGAGTTCCTAGCAACATAGGCTACAACTGGACGTAAGTTTTGCTACGTTTTGACATGCTTTGATATTTTGCTGTTGTCAGAATTGAATGGAATTCATATTTGATGTTCTTGACATGTTAGACATCGTAGAATCGAAGTCAGATTAAGAAACAGACTGATTATGGAATTGTTATGATTTTCTGATTATAATCAGTTGATATCGGACAGATTTAGATTATGGATCGATTATAGATTGTACTGGATATGAGTTATGGATTGTAACTGTTATCTGGTGAAATGGTATTGACGGGAATATTGAGATTGTACAGTTATGCCGTCAATTTTGAATTAAATCCACATTGATCAGATTATTATGGAATTGACTGATATATTGATATGAGATTATTGATATTGTCAGTACCAGACAGACTGTGAATTCAAGACTTCGACTGAGCAGGAAACCGAGACTGCAACGAAAGGTATAAGTCAATGTGGTATTGGGAGATGGACTTGAGTCGGTTTAGACTTGGGTTTCCCTAAATCACATACTTTACTTTATTGCATAGATATTTGCATTGATTGGATTAATATACTTGTTCTCTTGATATTAGACGACAGGTATTGGTTGAATCGTCTTGTGACACACCGTGCCGGATAATGGTGGTATCGCCACGGCACATTGCACGATGTCACAAGATAGGATGCTAGCGATAGAGCTACAGTCCATGACGGTTAGGTCAGGACACTGGATGTATGGTTATATCGAGTAATGGAATCCATTACGGAATTCGATATAGGAACACCATATTTGGTTATATCGAGTAAAGGGGTTGGAATTCTTCTATTACGGAATTCGATATAGGAATACCGGGGCACTGGTTATATCGAGTAATAGAGATTATGGTTCCATCCTTTACGGAATTCGATATAGGAATACCACATCTGGAAACCGGGATCCCTAGACTAGGATTGAGTCTAGTCTTAAATGATGTAGCTACGAGTATTGTCGATTCTTGTTTATGTTTCTGAATATGATACATATCCATGTTACCTGATTACATGCTTTACATTTTTTATATGATTGCATGTTTCATTGATTTATAATGGGGATTATATTCTCACCGGTATATCCGGCTGTTGTCTTGTCTGTATGTGTACTTGACAACAGGTGGGACAGGTCCAGGGTCGAGGAGATGAAGATCTAGATCGTGATTAGAGTGGTGGCACCGGACTTGGATTAGATGTAGGGTTAAACACTTGACTTTAGTTTTAAACCCTAGTTTGAATAAATGTTGAAATACAGGATTTGTATTTTATATACTGATATGTATATATGTTGTAGGTCACTACGTTCCGCATTTTTAAAAAAAAAATTTAGACCCTGTTTTATGATTGATTAATTAGTCCCAATGATGATTAAGAACTTGATTAGCGTCCGGGTCCCCACAGGCGGTGTATGAGAGGTTTCAGAGGATGAATCCTAAGAAATTTTCGGGATCTACTGACCCGATGGTAGCAGAGGGATGGATTAAGTCCATCGAGGTAATCTTCGAATTCATGGAACTGGCTGATGCAGACAGGGTCAGATGTGCCACGTTCCTTCTGACAGGGGATGCCAGACGTTGGTGGGACAGTGCGTCGGTGGCAATTAATTTGCCGACTTTGTCCTAGACTGGATTCAAGGAAGTGTTCTTCGCCAAGTACTTCACTGAGGAAGTACGCTCCCGCCTGACAAGAGAGTTTATGACACTGAGGTAAGGGGGCAGCAGTGTGGCAGAATTCGTCCGGAAGTTTGAGAGGGGGTGTTACTTCGTACCCCTCATTGCGAATGATGATCAGGCAAAGCTGAGACATTTCATGGATGGATTGCGGCCAATCTTGCGCCGTGATGTGAGGCTAGCTGGCCCTACTTCTTATACAGTCGCCATATCTAGGGCTTTGGCGGCAGAACAAGACCAGCGGGATATAGAGCGGACAGGCAGGGCAAGAGGCCCTACCAGGCACCACCGCACCAACAACCGCACCATCAGCATCAGCGACCCCACCACAAAAGGCCTTACCAGGGGCCACCAGGAAAGAAACCTTATCATGGACCACCGAAGGGCAAGGGTCCAATTCAGCAACAAGGGGCACCTCAGAAGCCCGTTATTTTCCCAGTGTGTCCTAAGTGCAACCACCAGCATCCGGGATAGTGCTTATATGGATCAGGCAAGTGTTTCAAATGTGGAGCCAGTGACCACATGCTGAAGGAGTGCCCACAGTGGAAGCAGCCAACTCAAGGGAGAGTTTTCGCCATGTATGCACAGGAGGCGAATCCAGACAGGACTCTGCTGACCGATAAACTTTTCTACCCAAGCTCAGTATTATTTTTGCCTTGCATGTTGAAATTATATTTGGGATTATTAGTGTGATAGTGATATTTTGTGTGACTTGGGATATTAATTTTCTGCTATGTTGAGGTTAATGTTAGAATAGTGGGGATATAAATTAGTTTGTTGTGCTAATGTCTCTCAGGAAATATTTTCATAAAGAGATTAGCCAGTAAGGCCCTGATAGATTCAGGGGCCACTCACTCCTTCATCTCGGAGATATTTGCTAATCATCTAGACCTCCAGTCTATCAGTCTCGATGTGAATTATTCAGTGACAGTCCCATCAGGAGAAGAACTGGTAGCTACCATCGTGGTCAGAGACATTGATCTAGAACTGCAGGGCCACCTGGTGTATGCAGACCTGATAATATTGCCGATGCCAGAGTTTGACATTATCTTGGGTATGGACTGGCTGACAAAGAACAGGGTCCTGATTGACTTCCAGAAAAGATCAGTATTGGTTAGACCGTTGGGCATGGAACAGTTTCTATTTGAGCCAGACAGATGGAGAAGCTTCTCTCGCATGATTTCATGCATGCAGGCGAGGAGGCTGATTTCCAATGGGTGTCAGGCCTTCTTGGCCAGCATTATTATTTCAGCACCTGAAGCACACGCTCCGTCTATATCAGACGTACCAGTAGTCAGAGACTTCCCAGATGTCTTTCCTGATGATGTCACAGGCCTTCCACCAGAGAGAGAGGTGGAGTTTGCAATCGATCTTATGCCGGGCACTGTGCCAATCTCTAAGGCACCGTACCGATTAGCTCCAGCTGAGATGTTAGAGCTCAAGCAGTAGATTCAGGAGCTTCTTGACAAGGAATTCCTTCGCCCTAGTTTCTCACCGTGGGGAGCGCGAGTACTCTTTGTGAAAAAGAAAGATGGAAGCATGAGACTTTGCATCGATTACCGTGAGTTGAACAAGGTAACGATAAAGAATAAGTACCCACTGCCTAGGATCGAAGACTTTTTTGATCAGTTGCAGGGAGCCACGATGTTCTCTAAGATGGATATTCGATCATGGTACCACCAGCTGAAAGTGAAGGATGCAGATGTGCAGAAGACGGCCTTCAGGACCAGGTATGGGCATTACGAGTTCTTAGTGATGCCATTTGGATTGACGAATGCTCCAGCTATTTTCATGGACCTCATGAACCGAGTATTTCAGCCGTTCCTTGACCAGTTCGTCATAGTATTCATTGACGATATTCTCATATACTCGAAGAGCCATGAGGAGCACAGTCAACATTTGAGGACAGTTTTGCAGGTTTTGCAGAGTCGCAAGTTGTTTGCGAAGTTCAGTAAATGCGAGTTTTGGTTGCAGAAAGTAGCGTTTTTGGGACATATAGTGTCTAGCAGTGGTATTGAAGTGGATCCAGCAAAGGTAGCAGCCGTTAAGGAATGGGTTGAGCCAAAAAATGCATCAGAGATCCGCAGTTTTCTGAGTCTAGCTGGTTACTACCGTAAGTTCATTCAGGGATTTTCATCCATAGCAGTGCCACTCATTTCACTCACCAAGAAAAATGCTAAATTCGTGTGGAGTGAAGAATGCCAGAAGAGATTCGATACTCTGAAGCAAGCTCTTATTTCAGCGCCAGTGCTGGCCATGCCGACAGGGCAAGGTGAATTTGTGCTTTATACCGATGCATCTAAGATCGGATTAGGCGCAATGTTGATGCAGCAGGGTCGGGTGATAGCTTATGCTTCCAGACAGTTAAAGGTGCATGAGAAGAATTACCCGACGCATGATTTAGATTTAGCCGCCGTTGTCTTTGCCTTGAAGATTTGGAGACATCACTTGTACGGCGAGAAATGTCAGATATTTACCGATCATAAGAGTCTCAAGTATTTCTTCACGCAGAAAGAGTTGAATATGAGACAGAGACGGTGGCTAGAGCTAGTGAAAGACTATGATTGCGAAATTAGCTACCACCAGGGAAAAGCTAATGTTGTCGCAGATGCCCTGAGCAGAAAAGTGGTAGTTGTAGCACAGTTGTCAACGCAGAAACCTCTTCAATCCGAGATTCAGAGGTTTGATTCAGAGGTTTATCGTAAGGACAGAGCTCCTAGACTGTCTAATCTAACAGCCAAGTCCGATTTACTAGACCGTATCCGGACAAGTCAGTCTTCAGATGAGCAACTACTGAAATGGAGGCTGAAAGACGAAGCCAAGGGCAGTGTTCTTTACACAGTGTCAGATAGTATCGTGAGATACAGAGGTAGAATGTGGGTGCCTAGTGTTGATTTGATCAGAGAGGATATTTTAGCAGAGGTACACGCATCTCTGTATTCTATTCACTCAGGAGGTACAAGGATGTATAAGTACCTACAGATTCTATATTGGTGGCCAGGGATGAAGAGAGACATCCGCAGATTTGTGTCTGAATTCCTCACTTGTCAGCAGGTGAAGGCAGAGCATCAGAGGCCAGCAGGATTGGTTAAGCCACTCCCCATCCCAGAGTGGAAATGGGAGAATATCACGATGGACTTCGTCATTGGATTGCCTAGATCAGTCAGAGGCTTTAATGCCATTTGGGTTATTGTGGATCGACTCACAAAGTCAGCACACTTTTTGCCAGTGAAGACGACTTTCTCAATGACGCAGTATGCGGAGCTTTATATCAGGGAGATAGTCCGTTTACATGGGTTCTCAGTTTCGACTGTGTCCGATAGGGACCCGAGGTTTACGTCGTCCTTCTGGAAGAGCTTACATGCAGCCATGGGGACAAAGTTGCTGTTCAGTACAGCTTTTCACCTGCAGACAGATGGCCAGTCTAAGCGAGTGATTCAGATTTTAGAGGATTTGCTGAGAGCCTGTATGATTGATTTTCAGGGGACTTGGGAGTCTAAGATACCGCTAGTGGAGTTTACCTACAACAACAGCTTCCAATCATCTATAGGTATGGCTCCCTACGAGGCTTTGTATGGAAGAAAGTGCAGGTCACCAGATCATTGGGATGAAGTTGGTGAGAGAGCAGATCTTGGTCCAGAGATAGTTCAGCAAACTGCCGATGTGGTGGTCAAGATTCGTGACAGAATGAAGACTGCCCAAAGCCGTCAGAAGAGCTATGCTGATAAGAGGAGGAGTGATCTCGAGTTTGTCGTTGGTTATCACGTATTCGTCAAAATAGCACCTATGAAGGGTGTAATGAGATTTGGGAAGAGAGGCAAGCTGAGTCCGAGGTTTATTGGGCCGTTCGAGATTTTGGACAGAGTTGGGACATTAGCTTACCGTGTAGCCCTTCCGCCGAATCTGGCCGGGGTACACAATGTGTTCCACGTTTCTATGTTGAGGAAGTATCTAGCCAATCCTTCGCATGTTCTGAGCTACGAGCCGTTGCAGTTGGCTCCAGACCTGTCTTATGAGGAAAGACCCGTCCAAATCCTAGACAGACAGGAGCGGAGACTTCGGAACAAAGTGACAAAGTTGATCAAAGTCCGATGGCTAAATCAATCAGTGGAGGAAGCCACTTGGGAGTCAGAAGTGGACATGAGGATTCGCTACCCGGAGTTGTTTTGTAAGACTTATTTTCGAGGACGAAATTTTTATAAGTGAGGGAGGAACTGTAGTGCCCGAATTCAGTACACGTATAACCCATGCATTTATTTAATTATTAAAGCATTTATTTAATTTTAAAACGAGTTTTAGTATTGCATGATTTATTCAAATGCATTATTTTAAAATATTAATGTTTTTATGAGGCACGTTAAACTTTTTTCAAGTTTCATGTTTCAGACGATTATTCGAGGCGGGATAGAGGAAAAGACCTGTGACGATTTTTGGCAATTTGAAGGTGTGGAAATTTATTTTTAGTTGAGGATGGGGAAATTTAATGATTTATTTAGTTTTAGCATCTTTGAGGCTAAATCATTTAGTTGATAACTTTAAGAGTTTAAAACTTTTAAAATTAGCATTTTGGTGGGTGTTATTTTAATTTAAGAGTCTTGTTAAAATTAGTGTGGGTTTAACCTTTATTAGTATTTTTATCAATTAAATTAGCACTAATTTCTCCTAATCAAAAACCCACACACACGTACACACACTCACATGTTTTTACACACACTAAAACACACAACACACCTACACATTCATTTTTCGATTTTTAAAGAAAGAAAACTTAGGGTTCTTGAGAGAACAAGCATCCGCCCCCTTCCCCTTTATTTTCCAGCAATTTTTCAGCAATTTTATTGCAAAATAATCGAGCCACCATCGTTCCGGATCAATCCTCGCGCCATCTCCGCTTCGGTATCGCCGTTTCGGTAATGTTTATCATCAAAGACACGTATATTCTGTTCTTTCTGCATCGATCTCGTCATATTATGTGTTGTGTTAATTTTAGGCGTGAAAATTCATGTGTTACGTTCGTCGTTTGAGCGGAAAATGGTTCGGATGCGTTTCGAAATATTTTTAGATCTGAAATTTCGTAACTTGATGTTCTGTTGAAAACTGCGATTTTTCGGTCGAGATTTTGAGAAAACTTTCAACGCAAATAATGTAGAACTTGTCAATACCTTCGATTTGATATAAAATTAGAGTTATTTGGACAAATATTGAGTGACTTATGGCGTTTTTCGTGGGACTGTTCAAACTGCATTTTTTCAGAAATTATGATGTTGATGTGTTCTTGAGATTTTACTGTTGCAGGCTTCGTTGGAAATCGACGGGCGATCGTTGCTGTGTCTAGGTATGTTTAGCATGATGTTGGGATGGTTGTAGCATATTCGTTTCACGTCGATAGGCACTTTGGAGATCGAATGGTCGTATGAATCGTGTTGTTGACGAAGTCGTGTTCACGGGTGATTGGGTTAACTGTAACATATGATTGTTTTGGGGATAAATGTATAGGCTTGAATCAAAGACATAGCATCCTAAGATGGTCTCGTAGTGTCGATTCGTGGTCGGTACAATCAAGTCTAGACTGTTAAGAAAATCCTGTTCCGTAATTCCGAAGGTTGACTCCTCCCGCAGGTACACGGACCCACGGACGGACCCTGGCACGGGGTCCATGCCTTTGTTTCCACGTTAGTGCCATTTTTGCGCACGGACACGGACCCCCACACGGACCAGAGCACGAGGTCCGTGTCTTTGTCCTTCCGGAGTGCATTTTTCCAGTGTCTTCACGGACCCATACCCGGACCTAGGCACGGGGTCTGTGCCTTTAATTTTCTTCACGACACGTTGCAACGCACCTACACGGACCCGGAACCGGACCAAGGAACGGGGTCCATGTACTCTAGTTTTTGGGAAAGGTTATTGAATTCTTTGAGGTTTCATGTCATGGTTTAGTACAAAGTTTTACAAGGTCGAGTCATGGGAATTGTAGAACGTCCTAAGGAATGGAATGAGTTCGTAAGTAATCATGACATTTACGTCTAAGTTATGCAAGTACGTATGTCAATTCATCTTACTAAGTGCAGCAACAGCCCCGATCGAAGTCCAATGAATCCCTCAACGCCAAGTAAGTATGTTGACGTGCAAAGAAAATGTTTTATTTTTTAGGTATGCTAAATGTCTTGTGACCAAATTATGAATGGGTTTGCAAGTCGGTGAACGTGGCCGAGGACCTCTCCACCCCGTTAAATTATTAACGGGTTTAGATCGTGAATGGAAAGAGTGAAATTATGAAAGGGGACCAATCAGTCCGTTAAATTATGAAAGGGGATCTCATGTATGTGTCAGTGGATACATCCCTGTAAGCCCAGTACTGCGGTTTGTCTGATCAGGCATTTATTATATATGGGTCACTTGCTTTGAAACATCCTCTACGCAAAAATGATGAAGCTATTTATGTTTAAGTATGTTCAAGTATGTCAGCATGTTTATGAAAGTTTCACGTTATGGCACATCTAAGATATGTACGTATGTTCAAGTTTATTCAAAGTTCAAGTTTAAGTATGTACGCTCTATTTTGAAATGGCATGTGATTTTATTACGTATTATTCGTTACTTTCAGTTTATACGTGTTGAGTCTTTAGACTCACTAGACTTGATCGATGCAGGTGAGGATGATCATGATGAGACGAGGGTTGGGGACCAAGGAGCAGGCTTGGACTGAGCGGAAGGCTAGACCCGAGGACCGCCCACGTTATTCTAAGATTTTAAGCATGAAAATATTAATACTCTGATTTTATGTTTTGATGCGAGATGTTTTGAGCCAGCTTTTCTTTTAGCAAAAATTTTATCGGTGATGGATGATTTCAAAGATATAATTTTTATGAACGATGAGTTGACGACCGTATGGATGTTTATATTTAAGAAAATTTTTAATTCTTCCGCAACATTTTAAGTAGTAAAAGTACGGTACGTTACAATGCATCATTCCCAATGAGTAGAATGTCATCAACATAAAGATCAAGAATGTCACAGCACTCTCACTGACCTTCTTATACACCCAGGGTTCCTCTGGATTCTTAATAAAACCAAATTCTTGATTGTACTATCGAATCTGAGATTCCAACTCTTAGATTCCTGCTTTAGACCATAAATAGATCTTTGAAGTTTGCATAACATATGCTCACT
Source organism: Primulina eburnea (assembly GCF_022965805.1). NCBI lineage: Eukaryota > Viridiplantae > Streptophyta > Magnoliopsida > Lamiales > Gesneriaceae > Primulina > Primulina eburnea. Next base: position 15,856,343 of record NC_133102.1, read on the forward strand.
TCCGATAGATGTAAACCCTTCAGGTTGAGACATGTAAATCTCTTCCTTAATATCCCCATTAAGAAAGGCTGTCTTGACATCCATCTGTCATATCTCATAGTCATACCATGCAGATATGGCTAGCAATATCCTTATAGACTTGAACATTGCAACTGGAGAAAAGTTTTCCTCAAAGTCAGCTCATTGTCTTTGAGTGTATCTTTTTGCCACCAATCTCGCCTTGAAGGTCAATACCTTCCCATCCGCTCCCAGATTCCTCTTGTAAATATATTTACACCCTATGGGAACAGTTCTCTCAGATGTATCCACAAGATTCCACACTTGGTTCGAATGCATGGAATTCATCTCAGATTCCATAGCTTCAATCCACTTGGATTAATCAGATCAGATAATGCTTCCTTGAAGGTTAATGGATCACATCCTTGGTTAGGCTCATCATGGCCCTCTTCCAGAAGCAGATCATACCTCATAGGTGGTCTTGAGACTCTCTCGGATCTCCTAGGAGCTTGCATCTCTTCTCTTGGCTCTTCGGGTGTGGGTTCAACAATTGTGGGTGTCTCTCAAACCTCTTCGAGTTCTATCATTTCCCCTTTTCTATCCATTATAATTTCCATTTCCAAAAAGATTGCATTCCTAGAAACAAACACATTTGTTTCTTGGGGATGAGATAAATAATATCCAACTGAATTCCTTGGATATCCCACAAATAAAAAAAATGGATTGACTATCCAATTTATCTCTTAGTGCCTGCTTCACATAAGCAGGGCATCCCCATATTCTAAGATAAGAATATTTGGGAGGCTTACCTATCCATATCTCATATGGTGTTTTATCAACTGCCTTTGAATGGACATTGTTCAACAACAGTGTCGTTGTCTCAAGTGCATATCCCCAAAAGGATGGCGGAAACTCCGTGAACCCCACCATATACCGAACCATGTCCATCAAAGTCCAGTTACGACGCTCCGAAATACCATTCAACTGCGGTGTAGTAGGCGGAGTCCACTGCGAGAGAATCTCATTCTCCCTAAGATACTCTTGGAACTCGTCACTCAAGTACTCACCACCTCGATCCGATCCAAGTGACTTGATGCTTCGTCCCAACTGTTTCTCTACTTCATTTCTGAATTCTTTGAATCTTTCAAAGGCTTCTGATTTGTATTTCGTCAAATACACATACCTATACCTCGAAAAGTCATCGGGAAAGGTGATGAAGTAGGCATGTCCATGCTTAGTGGTGATGCTAAGCGGACCGCACACATCGGTATGGATCAAATCCAATAACACTTTGGCTCGCTCCACATTGCCCTTAAAGGAAATTTTGGTCATCTTTCCTTTCAGACAGGATTCACAAGTCGTGAGATAATTAATATCAGACATATAAAACGTGCCTACTCCCACTAGTTTGTTCATCATTCTTATGGAAATATGTCCTAATCGATCATCCATAATTGTGCCGAATTTAGAGTATCTTATTTTCGTTTGTTTGTTGTTTTTATTGCTTGGACATTGTTTAGTAAAATATCTTCAATTTTAAGTTATAGAGATCGTTTCAAGTTCTCCAGTACCAATTAAACATTCATTCTTGTAAATGTTGCAAACTTCTTCGCTAAATAAACAAGAATATCCATATTTATGAAGCATATAAATGGAAACAATGTTTTTCACCAAATCAGGTACAAACAAAACATCTCTTATAATCAACTTAAAATCATTGTTCAATAATAAGTAAGCATCTCCTAAGGCCTTGGCAGCAACTCTTGCTCCATTGCACATCCTCAAGAAGGTCTCATCTTCCCTAAGTCTTCTACTTCTTCCCATCACCTGTATATCATTACATGTGAGCCACAGCCGGTATCTAATACCTAAGAATTAGAGTTAATTGAAATGTTTACTTCATAAAACATACCATTTACATAATCTTTCTGGGAAAGATATTCTCTGCAGTTACGCCTCCAATGTCCAGGCTTCTTGCAGTGATGAAGAATATTCAAAGGTAACAAGAATATTCACCAACTATTCAAGGGTACGCTCCAGCATGTTCATGTTGAAATTCACCACAAAAAGATCAAATGAGCTAGGCAGCGACATGAACAACACATCAGTGGTCAACTCCGAAGGCAACATAATATCTGATGTGAATCTTGATACGAATAAATAGCAAACACGATTAAAGGTGAATCGCACCCTCTATTCAATTACAATAACAAGACGCGTGTGTTTTCCCGATCTTTTGATTCAAGTATTGTGTGATATTCACCTCTAAACTAGCAAGAGTTTAGCAACAAATAAACACGAAGATAAACAATCGAAAACTATACGAACCTTCGAAGAACTTTGCCTACGACAATCCGTACAAGCAACGATCGACAAACGCCACAAAGTTAAAAACTTTGATAAGTTTGATTTTTGATTTAACAAAGCTTGGCTTTGAAAAGTTGAGAGAAAAATCTCAAAAATTTGATAAACTCAAAATAATATGTGTATTGTGTTCAGAATTTCGTCCAACATAGTCTATGTATCAAAAGATATCAAGAAATCTAGTCTCCCAAAATAATAAAACTCTAGAAAAGGTAATTTTGTCGCGCAGAAAACACTAGGCACGGACCCCGTGCAGACCTCCGTGTCCGGGTCCGTCTACATACTGTAAAACTCTTCAGTCGGGATCAAGAGACACGGACCCCGTGCTCACCTCCGTGTACGGGTCCGTGTAGGCACTGTCTTCGCCAATAACATAGGGCACGGACCCCGTGCCTGGGTCCGTCTTCAGGTCCGTGTAGGCTCTGTAGTTGCTCGTCTCGGAGTGTAAAGGGCACGGACCGCGTGTGCAGGTCCGTGTGCTGGTCCGTTTAGACTCGGCCGATAAGAATAATGTTTGACTCATGTTCCTTTGGCCTTCCAACATACTCCCATGCATCACGACCCCTTCATCATTTTGCTCCTCGCACGTAAATCCATCTTCTTTGCGCATACTTCCGTGCAAGGCTACCACGATCAATCATCCTCCCCTTCTTGAAAAGGATTTGTCCTCAAATCTTGCACCCTTGCACAAAAACGAAGTAAGTTAGTAACAACAAGGAGGATATTATCATCATACTTACCTTTAAGCGCAAGTTGGTAGATGCCATTGCCCACACGCGCCATCAACGTTTTGATCCCTAACTCCATGGCAACATTCACTATCAACTCATCAACATCAATATATACCAAATAATAAATGACATAAAATGATAGAATACCGTTAAGTATCACAAAAATCAAGTTCCTCCCCTTCTTAGACCTAGTCAACACAAAAATGAAATCCATACACGTGTACCACCATAGCTCACTAGGAATAAGACATGGTTCATGCATGACATAAGAGTCTATCCCAAATGTCAATCTCTTATATGCAATGCATGTTTCACAATCCCACTCAACATACCTCTTCATATGCAACCAACACATATAATCATGCATTTTATCAATGATGAAATCATAACAATATGCATCACTAGCGGGTAACTCATAAAATGAGCATAACATGAACAACTTAGTCTCCTTAAAATTATATTCATCATGAACATAAAAATTCTTATATTCACTCACCATCCTTCCAAATACATCATCAAACAAGTATGAATCATGCCAATAGGACACACTAAATATCTCATGTCCACCACGTTCTTTAGATCCTCGAAAATGACAATACAAGGAACTAAGGTAACGAAGAAGGTCATACCTCATATTCGTTGCGGTGTCAACCACCCTTACCTCGCGATGATTGCTTTCGAAGTCATATGGGTCATCCCATTGCATTCCCACACCATCTATACTTGCTCGCCTCCACATCATGACACCACTAGAATCCTGCAAAGAAAAATTAACAATGCTCGGGATTGAACCGGCTATATCATCACAATATGGATAAACCACTTTGTACAGAGGTACATGTAATGGTTTATGCAATAATAAGCAACTCTCATCCTCACTCTTTTCACTTCTATGGGCCATCAAATTATTTTTCTTTTCTTTCTCTTTGGCCTCTTTTTCTCTCTCTTTTTTCTTTTCTATGGTCATCTCACTCTTTTATTCACTCTTTCTTTCGACCATATATTTTTCTTTTTCTTTTTCTAAGGCCATCTCACTCTTTTGGACACTCTTTTTTTCGGCCTCATCTCTTTTTCTTTTCTTTAATTGATCCTCAAGTATTTGTTTTGGTGACAAAGGAAGCAATACAATTGGTTCTTTGTTTAGGACAAATGAGTACCTATTCTTGAAACCATCATGTGTTACCTTCCTATCGAATTGCCAAGGTCTACCCAACAAGATATGACAAGCATGCATAGGCACCACGTCACACAAAACCTCATCCACATACTTTCCAATAGAAAAGGACACTAGAACTTGCCAATTTACTTTCACCTCCGCACAATCATTCAACCATTGAAGTCTATATGGTTGAGGGTGCTTTAGAGTAGGCAAACTCAACTTCTCCACCATCTCACAACTAGCTACGTTGGTGCAACTTCCCCCATCTATAATAACGTTGCAAACCTTTTCGTTCACAAAGCACCTAGTATGGAACAAGTTCCCCCTTTGATTGGTCTCCTCCTCCTCGACTTGGCCAATCATGATACGCCTAGTCACCAATGATTCTCCTACAACCGCCTCATATCCCTCATCGGGATCCTCCAATGTAGGCATATCATCATCACTACCCTCGCTTTGGGACTCATACTCACCATAAGCATTCAAAATCATCACCCTCTTATTAGGACATTCACTAGCAATGTGACCCAACCCTTGACATCTAAAGCATTTAGTATCCCTAGAACGATTAGAAGGAGTTTCAGATTTACCTTGGACTCCTTGCTTAGGCGCCTCTTGCTTAGTGTCAAATCTTGGCTTGGCCACCACTTTATTTTCCTCATGCTTCACAACATTGGATTGCCAAGAAGAAGACGAACCTCCAGTTTGGTTGGTGCGGCCAACTCCACGCCTTTTTAGTTGTTGCTCCACCTTTATGGCCATTTGCACCATCTCGTCTAGGTCTAAGTAGTGCCGAAGCTCCACTTGATCTTGGATCTCCCTGTTCAAACCACAAAGAAAACGAGCCATAGTTGCTTCATTATCCTCCTCAGTATTTGCCCTAATCATGAGTACTTCCATCTCCTTATAGTAGTCCTCAACACTCTTCAACCCTTGCCTCAAAGTTTGTAACCTCTTAAACATCTCCCTATAATAGTGGTTAGGCACAAACCTCTTCCTCATTACACTCTTCATCTCATCCCAAGATTCAATGGGTCTCTCATTATGCTTTCTTTTAGTGGTCACTAATTGATCCCACCAAATGAGAGCATAGTCTAAGAATTCAACCATCGCCAACCTCACCTTCTTTTGTTCGGAGTAGTGGTGACATGCAAATACGAACTCTACCCTCTTTTCCCATTCTAGGTACGCCTCCGGGTCAGATTTCCCATGGAATGAAGGGATTTTCATCTTAATGCTACCCATGTGACCATCTTCCCTAGTCTCCTCATACCTACCCCTCATAGCTTCTCTTCTTCCTCTCCCAAATCCTCTATCTCTTCCATTCCTACCCCAATTCTCATTTTGACTCTCATCTCCTCCTCCTAGATCATACTCCTTGTCATCTCTACCCAAATCCTTAGGCTTAGGTTTACCCCCACTAACACTAACCTCAAGTTTACCCAACCTCTCATGCAACGACTCCATTTGGGTCGTCATCACCCTACTAAAATCCCCAAATAACACATCCATTTGGGCCTTAGTCACCCCCGAATTCGAACTATCTCCTACCTCCCTCTCCATTTAATTTCAAATTTGTACCTGCAAGAAAAGGTTAGTAGAAATAAAATAATCCTCACCCAAATGCGCACGGTCACTCCAAAGAAATTCACTCGTTTTTTTCCTCACAATTTTGTTTGCTCACAACAAATACTCACCGTTCACTCCAAAGAAAGTCACTCGCACTCAAGTGTATCACTCGAATTTTGAAAGCTCTCTTGGAAGTGCTCAAGTTTTGTATTGTGGGTATATCAAACAATCAAGGTTCAAACTTGTGAACAAATGCGACCGACTCACTTGGACTGTGTAGACAAGAAATTCGAATATAGGGAAATTTTTTTTTTTTTTTTTGACTGTGAGAGGCAATTGAATATGACTCTCTAAAGGAAATAGAACAATATATCAAAAAGAAATAATGGTGAATTTTCGGAATTTTTGTACTCTTTTTTTTTTTTATTTGGCTTGAGTACTACTCGAAAATCCCAAAAAAAAAAAAGTCACCAACAAATTTCGAGAATCACAGATTCACGAAATAGAACAAAACAGATCTGAAAATAAACGAAGAAATAATACAGATCTGCAATTTAAGAACAAGATAACTAACTTGAATTCAATAAACCTGGGCTCTGATACCAAATGATGTGAATCTTGATACGAATAAATAGCAAACACGATTAAAAGTGAATCACACCCTCTATTCAATTACAATAACAAGACGCGTGTGTTTTCCCGATCTTTTGATTCAAGTATTGTGTGATATTCACCTCTAACTAGCAAGAGTTTAGCAACAAATAAACACGAAGATAACCAATCGAAAACTATACGAACCTTCGAAGAACTTTGCCTACGACAATCCGCACAAGCAACGATCGACAAACGCCACAAAGTTAAAAACTTTGATAAGTTTGATTTTTGATTTAACAAAGCTTGGCTTTGAAAAGTTGAGAGAAAAATCTCACAAATTTGATAAACTCAAAATAATATGTGTATCGTGTTCAGAATTTCGTCCAACATAGTCTATGTATCAAAAAATATCAAGAAATCTAGTCTCCCAAAATAATAAAACTCTAGAAAAGGTAATTTTGTCGCGCAGAAAACACTAGGCACGGACCCCGTGCAGACCTCCGTGTCCGGGTCCGTGTACATACTGTAAAACTCTTCAGTCGGGATCAAGGGACATGGACCCCGTGCTCACCTCCGTGTACGGGTCCGTGTAGGCACTGTCTTCGCCAATAACATAGGGCACGGACCCCGTGCCTGGGTCCGTCTTCAGGTCCGTGTAGGCTCTGTAGTTGCTCGTCTCGGAGTGTAAAGGGCACGGACCCCGTGTGCAGGTCCGTGTGCTAGTCCGTTTAGACTCGGCCGATGAGAATAATGTTTGACTCATGTTCCTTTGGCCTTCCAACATACTCCCATGCATCACGACCCCTTCATCATTTTGCTCCTCGCACGTAAATCCATCTTCTTTGCGCATACTCCCGTGCAAGGCTACCACGATCGCATCAATATCCATGCCAACGAGTTTGTTCACAAGCCCAAACATCTTTAGGCCATGCTCATGGACCAAGCCCCCATCTTGCATGCGTAAAGTGATCAGTTTCTTGACGGTAGCATGCCTAAGAGGTCGTGTTTGCTCACCAAAGAGCTCCTTGAGATGTAAATGAATGTCAGCAGCACTCTTTGCATTCTCAAAACGCCTCTGCAGCTCATCATTCATAGAAGCCTACATATAACACTCTGCTCGCAAGTCATGGTCACACCAATCCTTTTAAGTCTGCAATTCCTCAGGAGTGCAGCTAGTCGGATCCTCAACAGGGGGCGACTCAGTAAGTTTATATGCTATCCTTTTGATAAAAATAAAAATTGTACATTAATTAAATGTTTTATAATATAAATATATAGTTTTTGTTTTATTGAATGTTTAAATATTATATGTTTTATAATAAATTGTATAAAATATAAGTTGTTGTGTAATTACAAGTTTTTACTATTTTTTACAGGTTCGATAAAACAAGAATAAACTTGGCGTTGCAAATGGGATTAAGATGATTCTTGGACCTGTAGAAAGTTGATGTTAATATCTACAATATTGATGGCAATCATGAAATAAAAATCCTCTCACAATTGGGATCAAATTATGCAACAAATAAAGTTACCAAAGGAGTGGCAGTTTTACCATGCTCTAGTATTTTGATCGTATCTCTCAAGTTACTTGGTCAAATGGTGTGAAAATGGGTGAAACTCTTGGCATGATAATAAGGTTACTAAAAGGTAATAATCTATGTTTTATATTATTTAATCATTATTTATTGTTTATGTTATATTTATTTCTTTAAGTATTTTTATACCCTACTTATAAGTGGGAGTTTTGATTTATTGTTGCTATATGTTACACTAAATTCTTGGAACCATTTAAATGTTAGTTTGGTTTTACCAACCATTTAAAGTGGATGCCTTGATTTATTATATATGAATATATCATAATATTAATTTCTTGGTACCATTTAAATGTTAGTTTGGTTTTACCAACCATTTAAAGTGGGAACCTTGATTTAGTGTTACAAATATATATAGCACAATAAATACTTGACCACATTTATAAGTTTTAGTATATATTATATACTTATAAGATAATAATATATAACATGATATAAATATGATTATTTAATATATTGGAACCATTTTATTAAGTGGATTTCAATATTGTTCGTTAATGTTAACTTTATTAAAATACCAAGAATGTATCCTTTAATCTCAACTACTTAAATTAAAATTTGAATAACTAAAATTTACCCATTAAAGATTCAAACAATTAAAATTAAAAAGAAACAAAAACAAAAACAAAACAAAAACACATTTTAGTGGACTTGTAATTATCTTAGCTTCCTGTGGATACGATATCGGACTCACCGAATTATACTACTTGTGGACAACCTGCTCTTGGGAGTGCAACAATCAGAGTCACAACAAGTTTTTGGCGCCGTTGCCGGGGAAGTATAATTTAATTTCAAGTCTATTTAATTTCCTTTATAGTTTATTTTTCTTTATTTAAATTTTTATTGCTTTTTTCTTTTGCATTTGCCTTTGCATTTGAATGAGCATTTGGTCACGTACACTTAGTGGTCGACTCATTCGAAATAACCCTTTATTTTTACAAAACATGGCGGAAGAACCCATCCAAGAAAATGAAGATGAAATTCAATCTCAACATGATCATGATAGACGAAGAACACTTAGATATCACATGAATCCTACACGTACTAGTGCACCTTCATGTCTAGTTTTTCCCCCTGATGCATCTCATTTCAATTTTAAGCCTGTCTATTATCCAACTTTTACCCAATTTTCATGGCTTAGATTCTGAAAATCCATACATGCATTTACGAGAGTTTGAAGAAGTGTGCAACACATATAATGATCTAAATTGTAGCATGAACACCATTCGACTTAAGCTTTTTCCTTTTTCTTTAAAAGATAAAGCTAAAACTTGGCTACAAAATCTTAGATCGGGATCCATTCGAACTTGGGATGAATTGCAACAACAAATTTTGAAAAAGCTTTTTCCATCTCATAGAACAAATTCTTTCAAAACGCAAATCATCACTTTCACTCAAAAACAAGGAGAAACTTTTTATCAGTGTTGGGATAGATATAAAGAATTTCTTAATCATTGTCCTCATCATGGTTTTGAAATTTGGAGGGTTGTTTCTCAATTTTATGAAGGCTTAACACCTAAAGATAGGCAAATGGTTGAATTTATGTGTAATGGAACATTTGAAGATAAAGATCCAAATGAGGCAATTGAGTATCTCGATTCATTAGCTGAAAATGCTCAAAATTGGGACACTATAGGTACAATCGAACCATCAAACAAGATTCAATCTCCTACATCTGGTGGAGGTATGTACACCCTCAAAGATGAACATGATCTCCAAGCTAGATTTACCTCTTTGGCAAGAAAATTTAAGGCACTTGAATTGAAAAAAATGGTCAATTAAAAGCTATTCAAGAAATTGCGTGCCACATCTGTGATACAAGTGATCATTTTACAAAAGATTGTCCCACTTTGCCCTCTTTTAAAGAATGTCTACATGAACAAGCCAATGTTTTGAACAATTTCAAAAGGCCAAATTTTGAACCATTTTCTCAAAATTACAATCCAGGTTGGCGAAATCATCCAAATTTTAGTTGGAGGAATGATAATGCTGCACAATTTCTGCAACCACATTTTCAAAATCAACAAAATTTTCAAAATTATGCACCTTATGTTCCCCCACCTAAAAGGAATTTGGAAGATTTATTGAATTCTTTCATTGCAAAGCAAGAGTCTATCAATACTCAAACTGCTCAAACCATGACAGATTTGAAAGATACTCTTGCTAAATTTGCATCTGCACTTAATGTTCATGAAAAAGGTAAATTTCCTTCACAACATCTGCCTATTCCCAATGATCATCATTCACAAACTGGAACTTCTGGAACTCAACCGATGGATCAGGTAAAATCTGTTATTACCCTTCGAAGTGGTAAGGTTGTGGAAAAATCCATTCTTGAACCTTGTGAAGATGATGATAAATCAACTTCAAAGGGTAAGGAAGTGGAACCCATAACTTGCGAAGAGGAGGTTCAACAGACAGTGTCACCACCATTCCCTCATGCATTGAAAAATACAAAAAAATCAAATTTGAATTCTGATATATATGATATTTTTAAACAAGTAAAAGTTAATATTTCTTTATTAGATGCAATAAAACAGGTATCATCATATGCCAAATTTTTGAAAGACTTGTGCACTGTGAAAAGAAAATTGAATGTGAAAAAGAAAACTTTTTTAGCCGAACAAGTAAGTGCAATCATTCAAAATAATAATACTTTGAAATACAAAGACCCAGGTTGTCCTACTATTTCTTGTATTATTGGAGAATGAAAAATTAAAAAAGCATTGCTTGACCTTGGAGCTAGTGTGAATTTACTTCCATATTTAGTTTATCAAGAACTCAATCTAGGCGAGTTAAAACCTACTTCGGTAACACTTTTACTTGCTGATAGATCTGTTAAAGTGCCAAGAGGTATTGTAGAAGACGTGTTGGTCCAAGTTGATAACTTTGTATATCTTGTCGATTTCATAGTTTTAGATACACAACTTATTGAAGCTTGTAATGCAATTCCTGTAATTTTAGGTCGTCCATTTTTAGCAACTTCTAATGCTCTTATAAATTGCAGGAATGGAATAATAAAGTTGTTATTTGGTAACATGACCTTGGAGCTTAATGTGTTTAATCTTTGTAAGCAACCATATGACAAAGGAGATGAAAGTGAAGATGAAAATCTTATTGAAACTCTTGTGGAAGAAAACATTCAAGAAGGGAGTACTCGTGACCAATTAGATATTTGTTCAATCGATACTGTTAAAAAGAAAATATTGAAATTGATCTTGATGATTTTATTAGGTATCACCCATTACCAGGATCAGAAAAAGAATTTGAGGCAAAATATGAGAACAAAGACGAACCACCCATATTGGAGTTAAAACCCTTGCCAGAAAAATTGAAGTATGCATTTCTTGGAGAAGATGAAACATATCCGGTGGTAATTTCTTCCAAACTATCAAGTAATCTAGAAGGTAAATTAGTTGATATGCTTAAAAGACATAAAAATGCAATTGGTTGGACACTAAAAGATCTTAAGTGCATTAATCCACTAATTTGCACTCACAAAATTCACTTAGAAAAAAATGCTAAAACATCTCAACAACCACAATGGAGATTAAATCCACACATGAAAGATGTTGTGTAAACTGAAGTTCTCAAACTACTCGATGTTGGGATTATCTACCCTATTTCTGATAGTAAGTGGGTAAGCCCAACACAAGTAGTTCCAAAAAAATCAGGCATCACAGTGATAAAAAATGAAAAAGGTGAATTGTTAACAAGTCGAGTCCCATCTAGTTGGTGGATGTGTATTGATTATAGAAAATTAAATGACGCCACTAGAAAAGATCATTTTTCATTACCATTTTTGGATCAAATTTTAGAAAGAGTAGCAGGTCATCCATACTACTGTTTTCTTGATGGATATTCAGGTTATTATCAAATTCCCATTGCACTCGAAGATCAAGAAAAAACTACATTAACATGTCCTTTTGGAACATTTGCATTTAGAAGGATGTCATTTGGATTATGCAATGCCCCAGCAACATTTCAAAGATGTATGCTAAGCATTTTTTGCGACATGGTTGAAAATTGTTTGGAAATTTTCATGGATGATTTAACTGTCTTTGTGAATACATTTGATAATTGTCTTGAAAATTTGGAAAAAGTTTTAAAAAGATGCGAGGAAAAAGGTCTTATTTTAAATTGAGAAAAATGTCATTACATGATTACTTCTGGAATTGTTTGGGACATGTCGTGTCATCTCATGGAATAGAAGTTGATAAAGAAAAAGTTGATGTCATTGCCAATTTACCCCCTCCAAAAACCATTAAAGAAATTCGCTCATTTTTGGGACATGCTGGATTTTATAGGAGGTTTATAAAGGACTTTAGTTTAATCTCTAAACCCATTTGTAACCTCTTAACAAAAGACACTGCATTTGAGTGGACTCAAGAATGTCAAAATGCTTTTGATAAAATCATTCGACATTTAACATCAGCTCCTATCATGCAACCTTCTGACTGGTCTTTACCATTTGAAATCATGTGCGATGCGAGTGATTATGCAGTCGATGCAGTACTGGGTCAAAGAAGAAACGGTAAGCCTTATGTGATATATTATGCAAGTAGAACTTTAAACAATGCTCAAATGAATTACTCCACAACTGAAAAAGAACTACTTGCTGTAATATTTGCATTAGATAAATTTCGTTCTTATTTGATTGGATCAACGACTATTTTGTTTACTGATCATTCTGCTATTAGATATTTGTTGACCAAACAGGATGCAAACCCACGACTGATACGATGGATTTTGTTGCTCCAAGAATTTGACATTGTGATCAAAGATAAAAAAGGAAGAACCGAGAATGTCGTAGTCGATCATTTATCGAGACTAGTAACATGATCATCTTGTGAAATGACAACAATTAACGATAATTTTCCTGATGAACATCTATTTTCAGTTACTACTACACCATGGTTTGCTAACATAGTAAATTTTCTTGTGACAGGAAAAATGCCACCGCAATGGAGTTCTCAAGATAAAAGAAAATTTTTGAATGAGGTAAAAACTTTTATTGGGATGATCCGTATCTGTTCAAGTATTTTCCAGATCAAATTTTTCGATGTTGCATATCCGACAATGAGGTAAGTAGTGTCATTAAATTTTGTCATTCAGAAGCATGCGGAGGACATTTTTCTTCAAAGAAAACGGCTGCAAAAATCTTGCAGTGTGGATTTTATTGGCCCACTTTGTTTAAAGACACCCACGAAATCTGCAAGATCTGTGAAAATTTTCAAAAATTGGGTGCGATTTCAAAAAGAAACATGATGCCTTTGAATCCTATCATTGAAATTGAAATCTTTGACTGTTGGGGAATTGATTTAATGGGACCTTTTCCACCGTCGTTTGGATACTTGTATATTTTAGTTGCAGTTGATTATGTTTCCAAATGGATAGAGGCAATTCCATGTCGAACAAATGATCATAAAATCGTCATCAAATTTTTAAAAGAAAATATTTTTAGTAGATTTGGAATTCCTCGAGCCATGATAAGTGATGGTGGAACTCACTTTGTTAATAAACCATCTGCTTCATTAATGAAAAAATATGGTATTACTCATAAAGTAACTGCTCCTTATCATCCTCAAACAAATGGACAAGTTGAATTAGCTAATAGGGAGATAAAGCAAATTTTGGAACAAACTGTTAACTCATATAGAAAAGATTGGTCTCTGCGACTTAGTGATGCACTTTGGGCATATCGAACAGCTTTTAAAACATCATTGAATATGTCTCCCTATAGGTTGGTTTATGGAAAACATTGTCATTTGCCTGTCGAATTGGAACATAAAGCTTATTGGGCGATCAAAACTTTAAATTTAAGCATGGATGATGCCAACAAATTGCGTAAATTGCAACTTAATGAACTTGATGAACTCAGAAATGACGCGTATGAGAATTCAAGGATTTATAAAGCAAAAATCAAGTCATTTCATGATAAAACAATTCTTAGAAAATCTTTTGAGATTGGTAAAAAATTTTGCTTTATAATTCTTGACTTCACATATTCCCAACAAAATTACGATCAAGATGCACATGACCATATGTTGTAAAGCATGTATATCCTGATGGAGCTATGGATATTGAAAATCCTAAAAATGGTGATGTTTTTAAAGTGAATGGACAAATGCTTAAACCATTTTTGGAAAATGAAATCTTGCAAGATGAGTTTATTTTCATTTCTGATCCTTAAATTTTTATGTTGCATTTAATTTTGTTTGTTTTTATTTCAGGTTTCTTTAATCTTTTTATTTCCCGGTTAAATGGCGGATAACGGTAATCCGTGACTCTCATAGTCGATTAAATCAGTTTTCCACAATTAATAATACAAAAATAAAAAAAATCAATTCTTTTCTTTTCAAAATGGATGAAATTCTCTCAAAAATTTGTAAATATTTTCCCTCTGTTTCTGAAAATGTTCTAAGAAAAATTTATACAGGAAGGTGTGAAAGATTGAAATTGCTAATGCAAAAAGGAATTCCAGAAGATATTCGTCTTGTAATAGAAGCTAAGGTCCGATTAGGAGGAGAAGTTCCACAATCATTGCTCATTCGGTATTTTCCTGGATTAGGAAAAAGCACTTATGCGAAAAAATGAAGGGCCAAAAGTTTAGGGGTTTGTCATAAGTGTGAAAGATGGACTTGTGACAAACGATGCAGATCTTTGGGATGTGTTTCCAATAACAGAGAAGATAAAATTGGTTTCATTAAGAATGGGCTGAGTAAGGAGTCTTTAGATAACATCTTATTGACTCTTGAGACGCATTCTAGTGGACATGTGCATATTGAACTTCTCCGTTTATGGAAACAATTCCAAGATTAGCGTCATAGTCTTGGGAATCCGACTAAATAAGACCATGTTTGCCAATTTATAAGAAAATTGGATGGGAAGCATATCCTCGACTCATAGAAGGCGTTGAAGCCGTTTCTGGACGTAAAACCAGAGGAAAATTGTGAGCCACAATCACACTACTGTTTATATGCATGTGTATCATTATTATTTTTACTATTTATTCTGTTTACAGCTGTGATCCATAGTTTTGTTATGATAACATATTACCCCTATAAAATCTCTCATCTTTCTCTCTATTTTCGCATACCAAAAAAGAAAGTAAAAACATGGCTAGATCCTCTACACAAACATTGAAAAATATTTGTGTATTTTGTGGGTCGAGTCCTGGAAAAAATGAAGTGTTTGTAGAAGCAGCGAATAATCTTGGAAAGATATTGGCTGAGAGAAAAAAATCACTTGATATATGGGGGAGGTAATATTGGGTTAATGGGATCTGTTTCAAGATCTGCTCATCTTGAAGGTAGTCAGGTTTTAGGTATTATTCCTACAGCTTTAGCTGAAGGAAATATTGCATGTGTTACGATTGGGGAGGAATTAAAAGTTTCTTCTATATATGAAAGAATCAATCAAATGATTGAAAATTCTGATGCTTTTATCGCACTACCAGGTGGTTTTGGTACATTAGAAGAAATTTTTCACACTGTTTCTTGGGCACAACTTAATATCCATAATAAACTTGTGGGCTTGTTGAATATCAATAATTATTATGACAGTTTGTTGACATTTCTTGATAAAGATGTGGAACAGAATTTCATTTCAGAAAATTCACGATGGATGCTCATCTATGCTTCGACTGCTGAACAATTAATTAATTATTTGTAAGCTTTTGTTCATAAGCCTGATCCGATGATAACAAAGATCAATTGGTCGCAAACAAGCAGTAAGAAAAGAAAGTTGGATCATTGATTCAAAAGTCGTGGATTGGTTTGCGTTTGTTTCAGTTTGTTATCTTCAATAAAATTCCAGGTGATATCTCTTTCATTATGTACTCTTTATTAATAGTTATTTTGACATTAGGGACAATGTCATATTCTGATTGGGGGGAGAAAAAATTAAAAAAATATATATATATATATATTATAATAAAATCATGTTTATTTCTTGTATCTTTGTAATTTTTGCAAAAATATCATACATTACATATATGAAAGGTTTAAATTAGAAAATGTATTAATCTATCTAAGGATGTTTAATTTTTATTTGGAAAAAAAAAGTCAATTTTTATATTCTGATCACTATAAAATATGATTTATGAAATCTTTTTGAGTGATTAACCATGGTGATAAAATCAGGTATTAAAGTATATGGCCCAAGATATACCTTATAAGAGTGCCCAAAATTTTAAACTCACACATATTTTGTGAGTGAGTGGAGAGGACTGAGAAAACAGCTTTCGAGCCTTTATTGATCATGAGAGAGACTATCTATTGTTTAGATCTTGAGTTCTTATTTTGAAAAAAAAAATTGATATTTCTTGAAAAAAAAAAGAAAAATACAAAAAGAAAGATATTGAAGATCTATGTAATTTTTAAGTTATATGCTACGACCCATATATCTCTCATAAAAAAAATAAAATAAAAAAAGAGAGAAATTTATTGTACAAATTAAATAAATATGTGGACAAGAAGCATAAACTTAGTCTGATTCCATGATGCTATGAAAAAATAAAAAGAAAAAAATATATCAGGAAAAAAATGTATAATAAGAACAACTAGATTTTGAATCAATGGATTTTCTATCTTTTGCTTAGTTTGGCTCGTTTTTCTGTCTGCATTCTGTAAACCATTTTTCTGAGCATTTATTTGTATTCCAACTCTATGAGAGAAATCGTTGCCATAAATTGAAACATTTATTAACCTGTGAGGATATGGAGTTGAGACTCTTACTAGGAATTTCTGAAAGCCGTGTACATTTAACTACCTGAAATAAGCTTTGAATTGATCATCTCAAATTATTTCATAAATTATAATTATGATGATCTTGATATAATTTTGACAGTTTTCAAATTTAATTTAAACACTTAGATAGTTCTGATTACATTTTTATTTAAATTAATCAATATGTTTTGTATTGCTATTAACGCTTAAATTGCTAGCGACTACCAATAAGCTGGTTGGGAGGTGTGATAAACATAAAAATTGTACATTAATTAAATGTTTTATAATATAAATATATAGTTTTTGTTTTATTGAATATTTAAATATTATATGTTTTATAATAAATTGTATAAAATATAAGTTGTTGTGTAATTACAAGTTTTTACTATTTTTTACAGGTTCGATAAAACAAGAATAAACTTGGCATTGCAAATGGGATTAAGATGATTCTTGGACATGTAGAAAGTTGATGTTAATATCTACAATATTGATGGCAAGCATGAGATAAAAATCCTCTCACAATTAGGATCAAATTAAGCAACAAATAAAGTTATCAAAGGAGTGGTAGTTTTACCATGCTCTAGTATTTTGACCATATCTCTCAAATTACTTGGTCAAATGGTTTGAAAAAAATACCACAACTCGAAAACTCAATTATCCACATGTTTCTTTTTATGTGAAGAAGCAAATTCGGAGAAGAAGATTTTCAAAAGTGATGTGCAATATAATATAATATCTTGGAACACCAATGAAGACTTATGTGTAAAAAAATAATATTTTATTTGTGGTTGTCTCCCCAAATTTGGCTATAAATAGGGGTGCATTGTAATGTATTGAGATACCCCTCATTCTATGAACAAACCTTTGAGTTCATAATATTTCTCTCTATATTTTTCCTTTGTTTCTTCATTTAAATATAATTAGCATGATAATTTCATATTCAAAGTTTTACACTTTGAATAATGAATAGCTAACTTCCTAAAGTTGAGATGAAAAGGTGAAACTCTTGGCATGATAATAAGGTTACTAAAAGGTAATAATCTATGTTTTATATTATTTAATCATTATTTATTGTTTATGTTATATTTATTTCTCTAAGTATTTTTATACCCTACTTATAAGTGGGAGTTTTGATTTATTGTTGCTATATGTTACACTAAATTCTTGGAACCATTTAAATGTTAGTTTGGTATTACCAACCATTTAAAGTGAATGCCTTGATTTATTATATATGAATATATTATAATATTAATTTCTTGGTACCATTTAAATGTTAGTTTGTTTTTACCAACCATTTAAAGTGGGAACCTTGATTTACTATATATAAATATATCATAATATTAATTTCTTGGTACCGTTTAAATGTTAGTTTGGTTTTACCAACCATTTAAAGTGGGAACATTGATTTAGTGTTTACAAATATATATAGCACAATAAATACTTGACCACATTTATAAGTTTTAGTATATATTATATATTTATAAGATAATAATATATAATATAATATAAATATGATTATTTAATATATTGGAACAATTTTATTAAGTGGATTTCAATATTGTTCGTTAATGTTAACTTTATTAAAATACCAAGAGTGGATCCTTTAATCTCAACTACTTAAATTAAAATTTGAACAATTAAAATTTACTCATTAAAGATTCAAAAAATTAAAATTAAAAAGAAACAAAAACAAAAACAAAACAAAAGACATTTTAGTGGAATTGTAATTATCTTAGCTTCCCTGTGGATACGATATCGGACTCACCGAATTATACTACTTGTGGACAATCTGCTTTTGGGAGTGCAACAATAAGAGTCGCAACACCTTTCCGAATTCAAGACGATTTTCAGATTTCTTAGCCAATTGAGGTAATTAGGTCCAGTTAAAACGTGTTTATTGAGTATAGTAGACAACGGGATGCGTATCGAAGACATAGTCAAATTCGTACGGAAAAGTAAGAACAGATAAATGTTAATTATTATTCCAAAATATTTAGTAAGATATAAAGTATGGACTTTTACTTCATAAATTTTCACTTCCACTGTTTTGACATCTTTCACTACCTTTTAGTGAAAACGGGAAGCTCCTTTCCTCAGTAGGTACGTAAGGTCCAATTAGCAAATTATGATCCCGAATAATATCAGTCACTCATAATTTCTAAAAGGTAGTTTCCAATTGCATCTCCATGCAACGCTTTACGTAAACTTTTGTCTCGCGTTTAATTAGGACCCAATAATATGACGTCGTTCATATTTACGTGTCAAGCCTTACCCATCGATGTTGAACCTTAATGGACGGTCGCCATTACTTCCCTCAATAATATGAGCCAAAATCATGGGAGTTCCACGTAGTTCACATCACAATGTCAATAGATGACACAGCTTTCCGGTGTCCAGGGCTCCCCCAGTAATATGAGCCGAGCCCCGAGCACGGGTAACGTTCATCTTGCACACATTGTCGATGGAAGACATGGAAATTATAAACACCTTTATAATTCTCTTTTTCGGGCTTCATATTAATTTTGAATTTTATTCAAAATGAGGGTTTTTTAATTTTGAAAGGTCTCGTCATTAATGTTATTTAAAAGCTCGCCATGTTTGATCGTATGTTTGCCGGATTCATGCAACTTTGTTATTATCATAATAATAATGCACATACTCATTATTTATAATATATCATGCATATATTATAAACAGTAAACTAAACAAAGATGATCCATCGCCCCAAAAACTAATGGCATTTGTGAGCCAAACACGTGCTTAGGTCCAATCCTAGGGAATGCATGGGATGAAAATTCATAATTACACAAGCCTCCAATATTTACATGTCTTCGATCTTTATAATCATCATGACCAACATCTTCCAATCTTGATCTTCCACTATATTAATATTTACAAATAAATATTCATGGAAATAGGGATACATCTCATGGGTTGGGATTTTGATCATCCTTCATGCATAATATCACATGTCATACACCATCAATTAATTATCACAATAATCAATTGATCTATAATATATATTGATCCAATCACTAACCGCCACGATTATAAACTAAATCAACAAAGTAAACAAACTCATTTGTCTACTTTCTAATTAATTTATTTATAACTGAATTTCATTTAAATCACCATTTACTATAAATAATTAAATTACAACTTCAATTATTTATTTTATGAGAAAATATAAACAAATTTTGTAGATTTAAACTTAAGTGCCCAAAAAGACATTTTTCACAAAAAATATTTTGGCCCATTTAAATTTCACAAAATATGTCAACCATTTAATGGCTCATCAATGCAATGCCCATGACACTTTGATATTCCAAAACACTTTTGGAAACACTAGTTATCATCGCCATTGCCGGAGCTCCGTCATCGAATTCCGGCTGACAAATTTTTTTTTGTTAAAATGATGGGGCGTTTCGAGCAGCCCATGAAGATGCCCGAAATGGGCAGCAACATGGGGCCAAAAACAGCCCCTCATCTGGCCTTCGATTTTGTTGTAACGGTTATATCATTCGGTTATAGTAACCATAGCTCTGATACCACTTGAAGGAGGATCGGTTACTGTGCCCGGAAATGCAACGGAAGTTCTAAAAATCATATTTTTCATTAAGAAAAATCGGGCACCTCATATGTAGTGTAGCGAATAACAAAACACAAAAATTGTTATACATAGTGTGTTAAGAATTTTTTTTTACCTATCAATCACAAGGATTGATGTTTGGCTCCTACTAAGTTGTAAAAAACTTAACTATTGAAGGGTTGACCCAATCTACAAGCTTCCACGAGCACACGTTGCTCAAATGTATTCTTTCCTTCAAATTAATTCCACAACTAACTAGGAAGATCCCCTCTAATTTTGCACTACAAAAATTAGAGGATTTTCTTTGAGAAGTGTAGGCTTTCCTCAACAATTGAAGAAGAAAAAATTGGAGAAATTGTTAAGGAAAGTTTCGGTCATCATGTATAAGGAGATAAGGGAGAGAAAATTTTCTTGAGGCTTGAAAAAGTTTAAGTGCATGTGAGACACATGCCTTGTTTATTGAAAAAGTTATCTCTCAACTCTTCACCTCTCCATGCATATTATTTGGGGGCTTGTAACATTTACAAAGCCCATTGACTTTCATTTAAATATCTCAAACACATTTGAGATCAATTAAATTTTTAATTGAATTTACTCAAGCCCACTAGTTGAATAATTATTTCCAATTGGGCTCTTTAAAATCCAATATTATTTAATTAATTCAACACTTGAATTAATTTAATTTAGTTCATAACAATGTTTAGGAAAATCACAATTTTCAAATACATTATTTATTTGAGCCAACTTTTAATTTAGGAACACTTGCATAAATTAAAGTTACATTCCCCATAATTCTTTTATAAAATTCATATTTTAATTTTTTTCTGGGCTTATAAACTTCTTTATACGTCGTTCAACACATTGAACTATTTTCCTTCTCAACAGGATCTAAAAAGTTAGCACTTGTGTGACCCTTAATGGTTCGTTGATACAATTAGTCGTGGGTTCATCTCTCAATGTGATTCGGGACTAAACATGTCCTCATATGAGCATACCCCGGTTGCTTCGTTCTTACTTATCAACTCCTTGATAATAATAACGTCAGAACTCAAGTCTGATAGTACCAACCAGTCATGTTAAACGCCTAGCAGCATCGCTTACATGATTCCCTAGGTATCAAATGATAATGCATGCAAGAACCATTCTATTATGATTAGCGTACAGTATGGTCCCTTCAACTAATATATCCCTACAGATTCGACAACTATTGGTATATCGAGAGCTGTCAAAGAATCGACACTATGTGTCATGTCGTAGTTTCATCAATGATGTAATCTAAGAAACCCCTTTCTTAATCACCACCAACAATCTGATCAGATATTTCAAAATACATACACATGAGATCACATAGGATATCCATACCCCAAGGTAAGCGGTGAATCCTCGACTACAATGCATCGACTCCTATATGTTTCCACAAAACACCCAACCTTGCCACTTGATGATCCATATGAGTCGGTGAACAAGCCAAAGTGCAATGCTAGCATATAGAGTCTCAATTTTGTCCCGAGTCATAAGAACTAATGGTGTACAACCATAAACTAGGACGTTTCCACTCGATAAGTGAGAACCACTTCAAAATTCTTTTATATAGGGTTGTTCAGTGCACTCTACAAGAAACACCTATCTGCATGCTCGGACATCACAATGTCCCCTACCAATGAAACATGGTACTCACATCGCAGATATTAGTCTCAAACTCGAGCGGCATTTATCCTTCTTAGCGGCGGCTGAATTGACTAGGAACGGTTTAGAATATACAGTATTCCAAATATGAGTTTTATGTTACTCATCATATGAGCATCTCATATTCTTTCTACTATTTGTATTTTCAAGAACTTTATCTATGCAATAAGCATGGATATACAGATAAAGATGTGCCAAAACAATAATTTCAAACATTATTAAAATAAAGATTGTTTATACATAGAGTTTCAATGTGAACCATCGGCCAACACTTGGCTCGACGGGCAACTACTCTAACACTTTCAACTTCTGGATATCTTTCGTGCGGTCTTCTATCAGTCGCTGAAGCTCATCCTCTTTCTTCTTGAGAAACTCATCGTGTCAAGCTTGGGACTCCAAAAGATCCTTAGCATGTGTCGCTTTAGCCTCGTCGATAGTCGCCTGGAGCTGGTCGTGAAGAGCCTTGCCCTTGCGTAAATCGTAGCAGGTGTTCGACCTGATAACATTAGTTATTGAGCCAAAACTGAAGCTACCGAGACGCAAATTAAAAGCGCCAACTGATTTCCTAAAGTGAATCAGTTTAACTGAAATATCAAAAGACCAGTTCAACTGATTGTCCGGCTGATAGACAGTTCAGCAGAAGACCTTCAGAAACCCGGTCAGCTGATGAAGATTCCAGCTGAACAGTTCAACTGAAGAAGCTAAATCAGTTCAGCTGAAGAGCCAACTGATTTCAGCGAACTAGTTCAAGATCAGTTCAATTGACCAGATCAGAACATCAGTTAGGAATCAATCAGTTTGCCGAAAACGACAAGATTATTCAATGAAATCCAGCTGTACGCACTGAGGAAAAGTGTTTGTCCAGTCAAAGGACAATAATAGACGTTGCAGGGGTGCTTAAAGCCAAAACGTTCCAGAATGGCTGTCGGAAAGTATAAGACAAATATAAAGGAACAGATTCAAAATACAACATATACAATAATTGAGTCTCACTATACGATCAAGCTTCACGCCTATAAATAGAAGATAGAGATCAGTGAAGACAATAACAAGGAATGTGTGAAGTTCTAAAGAGAAATGGGGCATGCCAACTTCTTAGTATAGAAGCAAAATTTTCGAGTGTGTGAGAACACCTTCGTGTTGCATTCCTAGTTCAATTCTCACACATTCTCACACACAATCACTCACATATACAGAGAGTTGAGCTTATTGACTAGCTGACTGAGTCTTGCACAGAGACGTAAAACTTGTGTATGTAGTGTTTGACACATATACGCTAAAAAAGTGTTGGCTGGAAGGTGCTGCCTTTAGTCAAGACTAGGAGTTCAGTTAGGCAGTAGGGTAAATCCTAAGCTGAGTGGATTTATACAAGGTGTCGTATAAATCAAAGTCTTCTAGTAGAACTTACCCGAGGTGGTAGAAGGGATGACATATGAGCAGTTGAAGTCTTCGAACATCCATAAACATATCTTGTATATTTAACTGCTTAATTTTTGTTTTAAAAATGATTTGATCAGTTCAAGCTGTTATCAGTTCAGTTCTTACCATAACAGAATTGATATATGTAAGAACTTATCCCTCTTATATTAGTTAATTAGTTTACACAAGTTAAAAGCTTTAAATTGATAAGCTTTCTTAACGAAGGATTATTTCGAGTATTTTCCAATTGATTTAAAATCAAACTCGATCTAATTCATCGGTGTTTACATTCTTAGAACATGAGCTATTGCAGCTCATTGAGAATATTGTGTTTGATGCACCTTCAAAGGTGCCCGAACCGATCTTATCATGCTCGGCCAACTCTCCTAGATACATGATGCCCTGAATAGAGAAGACCAAAGTAAGAGGAAGAGAAGAAAATCAATCGTATATTGAATATCAAGTTAAGGTTTAAAGGGAGAAATATACCTCAGTGAGACTGCTGCATATACGGCGGGCCAGATCAGACCATCCAGTGAACCCAAGAACGCTGCATCTGCGTGGGAAGGGAGCTGATATAATAGTTCTGAGCTATGTGAGTGGGATTTCGTCCAACAATAACCGATTTTGGGGTATACAAAGGATGCATACACGGCCCAGAAGGATGTTCATCATCTGGCCTGGACACCTCTTGAGAATAAGCCGATGTGATGGAGATCTCGGAAATTTTTCGCTTACCCTTCTGTTGGACTGATGTGCCCTGATCAGTGGACGTCTTCTTTTTCCCAGATTGCGGAGGGGACTTGGCCTGAGGAGGTGGGGAGGAGGCTCGCTTTTGGGTGGAGGAAAATGAGCATGCCTTTTTCTTCGCGATAGTAGGTAAGCTAGCAGGTTTCTTCATAGCAGTAGAGCGATTTCCCTTCATGTTTATCGTGGCTTCTAAAATAACTGGCTTTTGGGGTGCTGATGATGAACCCACGACCATCCCCTTCTTCACAAGCTCCCAGAGAAATATTACATTCATGACTTTAGTACCTGGGAATAAAAATAATGAACTAGATGAGAATGTTATCAAAGAGCATAATAAGTAAAAATGAGATAAAAATGTGAAAACATTATAATATCTACCAGCGTCCCACTTCAACTTAATTTTTTGCTGAACTTAACAAAGCATAGCACAGGAGATCTTCAGATAAGAGTTTGTGAATACTAAAGCATAGATCTCCTAGTACACTCATTATGCGAAAATATTTTTTATCTTTCTTGAAATCATTAGAAGGCTTTTGCTTGGTGAAAATAGGGTACAACTCCGTTGAACAAGTCAACTCTTTGGGAGGCTGGATAAAGAAGAAGTATTTTTCAGGTCCTTCATGTGGATAGGGTCCCCACAAAAAAGCTTATGGCTGGATCGAGAGGTCACGTAGAAGGGGCTTGGGCCTGAATGTGAGCAGTGTAGGCAAGGTGCTGAGTGAAGGAGGAAATATTGTGTGTAGAAAGAAATAAAGTGGGGAGTGGATGATTATTTATAGGCGAGCCCGACACAAACCTGGCCCGTCAAAGTGGGAAGGGGATCTAATTTGTTTCCGAATTTTTGGAGGCTAATGAACAGCAGGAGAAAAATGCACAACTCCTATATTGTAAACCAAGGTTCATGTAATTAATCGAACTTCGAACCTAGGATTCAGTTCGACTCAGGAGGGGGATACTGGTGATACTCCATGACTGGGCCCATCAAGATCAGGCCCGATACCCAGCCCATCCCTATCCCAGGTAGAAGGCCCATGACAGGCCCATATATTCTCCTATAAATATTAGGTTTGAGTGTCTAATTAGATTCATTCACTATATTGTATTTTAGACGCACTCTTAGCTGCTCCCTCATTTCGCTCGCAGTATCTGACTTGAACGTCAAATGGGCTACGCAAGGACACCCTCCAGACTCCCTTTTAATGGTCTTCTTCATGATTTCATGCCAGAGAAAATTCGAGGTCTGCACTCGGACTAATATCACCTGCTGGAATCAAACCCTAAATTTTCGGTAAGTATCACCTAGCAACGCTGCCCGTGGTACTACTCATTATATTTTATTATTTATATAAGGTGTCATTAAAATAAATATCATATTTTTCTTTTTTACGCTTTCAATAAATATTTTTAATAATCACAAAAAAATAACATCATCTCATTTTCTTTTTATGCTTAAAAAAAGGGCAAACTTCTCAAAAATCCCCAAAAGTAAACTAAAATGTGTTTCCAGTCCCCATGTCAGAAAATATCACTTTTAACTCCCTGGCCCATTTTAATATATGTTTAAAGTCCCTAAATCGCATGAAGTTACGTTGTTACCCTTGTTAATTTTTGAAAACCCTTAAACACTCTCTTGTATTTGTTTTTATTTTTACGGTTCCCTCTTGTATTTGTTTTATATCTTCCCGACATTACTCCTAATAATTCCCAACGTCTCTCAAACGCTATATACTTATTGCCACTGTGAATCGGAGGAAATCTTGGCAGAGAAATCGAACAACAGAGAGACAAAATGGGTAAAAAAACCGGAGTACACGAATCCGAAGAAGAGTATAGAACCAATGAAGAGAAGGACGAGTAAATCACCACAAAAAAAGATAGTGAAGAAAGTTGTGAAAGAGAAAATTCAGAGAACGTGAAAATCAGGTTTGTATATTACTGAAAATTTTAAATTGAACACTCTTGTTATGATGTTGCTATTTTGTTTCTAAAATTTTTTCTTGTTTGGACAGCGAGTGCTCGAAATTTTTCCCATTGATTAGGAAAATTTATCCCCAATTTCTAGGGTTTACTTTTTCATATTGTTATCAAGTTGGTTTATTAGTTATATTGCATTATTTTTGAAGATTACAGATGAAGTTTATATATCAGGTTAAAAAGTGTTGGCTTTATGAACCAATTATCCCCAATGACCACATTATTTTTATGCTAATAGTAATGTGATTGATACTTGATCGACTCTTTTTATTTGTGTTTATATTTAGCCTAGATAATTTGTAAAAAAAATTCATGTTCTGATATATAAATATATATATATATATACATTAGAGATAGATTTTTTATCTTTTTCTCGTTTTCTAATGTAGAGTTTGCTGTTGAGAAGAACCTTTTTGAATCTGGTAATGAGCAGAAGGAGGAAAATAAATTACGTTCAAAGCTACTTTCACGTTGTTCCCCCCATTTCTTTAAATCCATGATGAGAAAACTGAAGTCTGTCTTAGGTGAGCAACAAATTGGTAGGATAAAAGATACGCCCACTACAAAAAAAAAGACTAAAGACAACGGTGAAATACCGTTGTTGTATGTCTTGAAAAATTCAACTGTTGCTAAAGCCCTTGTGGTTAAAGGATACGCTCAAAGACAACGGTGAAAAACCATTTTCGTACACATCAAATACAACGGTGGAAAACCGTTGTGGTATGTCTTGAAAAACCGTTGTTAAAGCCCATGTCGTTAAAGGATACGCTCAAAGACAACGGTGGAAAACCGTTGTCGTAGACGTCAAATACAACGGTGAAAAACCGTTATCGTATGTCTTAAAAAACCGTTGTTAAAGCCCTTGTGGTTAAAAGGTGCGCTCAAAGACATCGGTGGAAAACCGTTGTAGTAGACGTCAATGACAACGGTGAAAAACCGTTGTACAATGATATTTGTGACGGACTCCATACAAAAACCCGTTGCCATTAGCGACAGTTTTGTAACCGTTGCTAAATGTAGCGATGGTTATTATTAACTGTCGCTACCGGTAGCGACTGTTTATCATTAACTGTCGCTAAATATAGCGACGGTATTCATGTAAAATACCGTCGCCACTTAGCGACGGTTAATACATTAATAAGTCGCTAATATTTTTGGTAAAATAAAAAAAATTAATAATTTAATAAATCTGTTTTGTTAATTGGTACAGTCGTGTAAGAGATAAAAAAATTTAAGTGTCGTGAAGTGATAAAATCGTGTAAGAGATAAAAAATTTAATTGTTTTGAAGTGGTAAAATCGTGTAAGAGATAAAAATTCTAAGTGTTGTGAAGTGGTAAAATAGTGTAAGAGAAAAAAATTTTAAGTCTTGTGAAGTTATAAAATCGTGTAAGTGATGAAAATGGAGCGAATTTGCATGTATTTATAGAGAGTGGTGGAAGAAAATGGAGGCCGGGATCGAATTTTTGAAATTGGCGACGGTTTTTCTAAAACAGTTGTTAATTTGAGCGACGGTATTTTCCCAACCGTCGTTAATATTTGCGACAGTTATAGATAATCCGTCGCTAATTTCAAATTAGCGACGGGTGCACTTGATTCTGTTGCTTACTTTAGCGACGGTTTAATGTAAACCGTCGCAAAGTTGAATGTAGCGACGTTTATCTATTACTGTCGCTAAATACCGTTGTCTTCTATTTTTAACCCACGCCAATCGACAACAATTTTTATAAAACCGTTGTCGATTGTCCAAAATACACGCTAATAGACAACGGTTTATGAAGTCGTTGTCATAAACGTTCAAAGACAACGGTTCTGTAACCGTTGTCATTGACCCTAAAAACCGTTGTCTTTGACCCCCAAAAGACAACGGTTTTTCTAAAACCTTTGTCGATTGTCCAAAAAACATGCTAATAGACAACGGTTTCATAAACCATGAAACCGTTGTCATAAACGTTCAAAGACAACGGTTCTGTAACCGTTGTCATTGACCCTAAAAACCGTTGTTGTAGTGACCCGTTCCAGAATCACCTACTAATCAGAACTTAAGCATGCAAAATTTAACATTTAAACTGAATCAGGTAAACAGCGGAAAAACAGTAATACAACCCAATCGAATTTGTAAGTACAAAAATACTTAAACAACCAGATCGAACTAAATTCAAGAACAAATACCGACAACTACAAGTCAACCTCTGCCAGCTCCTTGTCCACTCCCTCCTGGACCGTCCAACCTGAGACCTGCCCCATCGAATAGGGTGTCCAAAACAGAGATAAACCGAGGACGTGAGCATAAAACGCTCAGCACCGAAAGCATGAGTATACAAGACTATGACATGCATGTATGCAAAATGTACTGGATACCAGGATCTGGGTATAACGAAATACTGCTCAGGTAAATGACGTCAAGGTATGTAGCACTCTGCGCCGTCGCACCAGGAGGTGGCTCCCATACCAAAATAAACCTGTGGATATACCGGTGACCTGACCACCCTCGGCCAACGGGGTCCAACCATCCACAACAAACGAGGGCTGAGCACCCTCTCAACAGGCTATCTCAAAGATAATCAGGCTCAACATGATTATGCAAATGCCGCATAATAAACCATACATCATATGACAGATAATAATGCAACATATAAACATGCAACACATAGTAAAGCATACTCAATCCTGCTATCTCGGATAGTACTTTCGTACCTCAAATCAGTAGATCCTAGCAATCAGCCCTAGAATCAAGCCTGCGTCCGTAGTCAGCCCACTGATGCCGCTAGCTCCCAACTAGAGCACAGCTCCGCTACAAGACTAGTAGCTCCCCGCTAGTGCCTAAACCTCGGGAAAAGACTAGAAACCCATCAGAAACGACTAAAACGCTCTGGAACACTCGGAATTGGCGAGTAAAAAGTGAAACCTCGCGCCTCTATTTATAGACAACGATCGGAAGATCCGATCCACTTCGGAAGATCCGATCCGGCACACTTCGGACGATCCGAACTCTGATCGGACGATCCGAACCTTGCATGTCTTCCACGTGTCCAGACACCTGTCTTCGGACGATCCGAACCCTGATCGGACGATCCGAACCTTGCATGTCTTCCACGTGTCCAGCCACCTGTCTTCGGACGATCCGGACCCTGATCGGACGATCCGAACCCTCTTCAGATGATCCGAACCCGGTTCGGTCCTTCCGATCCCAACGAAATATAATTAATCCAATAATTAACTCAAGTTAGGCATCGGGATACTACATTCTCCCCCCCTAAAAAGGATTTCGTCCGCGAAATCGAGTCTGAAGAATGACAATTCTGAACAACAATACATTCAACTTAAGAATGAATTACAACTGAAAGCACAACTGAAATTACAATCATAACTGAAAATACTACAACTAGAACAACTCTGGATGCTCTGACCGCATGCGACTCTCTAGTTCCCAAGTAGCTTCTTCAGTACCTCGGCGCTGCCACTGCACTAAGACAAGAGAAATAGTCTTATTCCGCAGTACCTTATCCTTCCGGTCTAAGATCGAAACCGGTCTTTCCACAAAAGACAAATCCGGATTCAGCTGAACTTCTGTCGGATGCAAAACATGAGACTCATCCGCTACGTATCGTCTCAACAAGGACACATGAAACACATTGTGAACACTAGACAGATACGGTGGCAAAGCTAATCTGTAGGTCAAATCTCCCACACATTCTAAGATCTCAAAAGGACCAATGAATCTCGGAGATAGCTTACCCTTGAGTCCAAATCTCAGAATCCTCCGAAAAGGTGATACCTTGAGAAACACTTTCTCGCCTGCATCAAAATGAAGAGGTCTGCGCTTGGTGTTCGCATAACTCGCTTGTCGATCCTGAGCAGTCTTAATCCGCTGTTTGATCACAAGAACTTTGTCCATGGCCTGCTGAATCAATTGTGGACCCTCGACCTGTCGTTCTCCGACTTCCTCCCAGAACAGAGGAGTACGACAACGTCGACCATACAATGCTTCAAACGGAGACATACCAATACTCCTATGAAAACTGTTGTTGTATGCAAACTCTATCAGTGGCAGATGATCCTGCCAAGCTGGCCCAAAATCCATCACACAAGATCTCAACATATCCTCAAGAGTACGAATAGTCCTCTCTGACTGACCGTCAGTCTCTGGGTGATATGCAGTACTCAAACTCAAGGTAGTGCCCAAAGCTTGCTGAAAGCTGCCCCAAAATCTAGATGTAAATCGAGGATCTCTGTCACTAACGATACTCACGGGCACACCATGAAACCGTACAATCTCCTGAATGTACAACCGTGCCATCCGATCGAAAGTGAAATCTCTGTTATACGGAAGAAAATGGGCAGACTTAGTAAGTCGATCCACTACCACCCAGATAGCATCTCTATTCCCCACAGACATAGGCAAGTGAGTCACGAAGTCCATCGTGATATGCTCCCACTTCCACTCCGGAATAGGAAGATTCTGTAACAAGCCTCCGGGTCGTCGATACTCTAAACCAAGCCCACTGATAAATTGATAATTATTACAATCATTCAACACAAAATCCTAGCATACACCTAGCAAATTGGGCTTGGGCTTTTGATCATCCTTCATGCAAATATCACATATCATACACCATCAATTAATTATCACTATAATTAATTGATCCAATATTATATATCTTGATCCAATCACTAACCGCCACAATTATAATTAAATTAACAAAGTATACAAAACACCTTTGTCTACTTTCAAATTAATTTTTATAATCGAATTTCTTGTAAATCACAATTTACTATAATAATTAAAGTCCCACTTCAATATTTATTTTATGAGAAAATATGTGCAACAATGTAAATTTAAACTTAAGGGCCCAAAACTCATTTTTCACCAAAAAACTTTGGCCCATTTAAATTTCACAAATATGTGGACCATCCAATGGCCCAACATCTCAAGGCCCATGACACTTGGATTAACCAAAACACTTTTGGAAACCCTAGCGTCATCGCGTCGCCGGAGCTCCGTCGCCGGATTCCGGCAACAACAAAATTTTTTTTTTTATTTTAAAAACTGAACATTTCGGGCTGCGCCGAAAAACATTTTTTTTTTTTTTTGTTTTTCTTCAAAAAATTTCGGCCTTCACCACATGCACCAAAAAATTTTCAAGCGGTTAGAAATCGTCTCAACATAATATTACGTAAATATTACACAAAATCCGAACCTAAGCTCGGATACCACTTGAAAGCGGACCGGTTACGGTGGCCGGAAGCGCCAACGGAAGCAAAAATTTTCTAATTTTTAATCAAAATTTCGGCCACCCCAAGAAATTGTGCAATATTTACTAAAACAACATACACCATTCATAGGATGATAGAAAATATACCTATCAACTTTAAAAAGTTGATTGTGGCTCCAACTTTGTTGTGAACAACAAAGCTCTTGAATGGAAGATGAATCTACAAGCTCCCTCCTTTCTCTCGAATCTTTCCTTCAAATTAGGCCCACCACCAACTAGGTAGATCCCCTCACAATTTGCACTAGAAAAATGTGAGGATTTTCAAAGAGAGATGTGTGTGTTTTCTCCAACAAATTGAAGACACAAAAGAAGAGAAAAATGGAGAGAATAGGGTTCAAGTTTCGGCCATGTGTTTTGAGGAGGGAGGAGAATAATTTTTAATTCCATGTCTTGGTGTTGC
This sequence comes from Primulina eburnea, assembly GCF_022965805.1. Classification (NCBI taxonomy): domain Eukaryota; kingdom Viridiplantae; phylum Streptophyta; class Magnoliopsida; order Lamiales; family Gesneriaceae; genus Primulina; species Primulina eburnea. Next base: position 15,888,170 of record NC_133102.1, read on the forward strand.
AAAAAGCAAAGTGAAAGGTAGCATGCCATGCCATTATTTTATTCAAAAGTAACTCCAACCCTTCACCTCCCATGCATGCATACAATATAGTTTTAATCAAATTAAAAACTTTGGACTAAATTAATTATCAAACAATTTGAGACTAATTAAACATTACGAATTTACCCAAGTCCCACTAGTTTAATAATTATTAATGAGCTCTACAAGACTCAATATTATTTATTAATCCAACACTTGAATTAATTTAATCATTTGGGCTCTACAAGGCCCACTAGTGTTTGATTAATTCAACACTTGAATTAATTTAATTTAGTCCATTAATGTTTATGAAAATCACAATTTTCAAAACATTATCTCTTGGCCAAATTTTAATTTAGGAACACTTCCATAAATCAAAATTACATTTCTCTCATAGAAGTCATACTTCTATTTTTCTTTGCACTTATAAACTCATTTATAAGTCGTTCAACACATTGAACTATTTTCTCCTTTATAGAAGTCATACTTCTAATTTTCCTTACGCTTATAAACTCCTTTATAACCGTTCAACACATTGAACTATTTTTACTTCTCATCGATTACAAAGCTAGTACTTGTGGTGGCCCTCAATGGTTCTTGATACAACTAGCCGTGGGTTCACATCTCCATGTGGTTCGGACTAAACATGTCCTTTTCGAGATACCCCAATTGCTCCATTCTTACTTATCAACTCCTTGATAGTAAGAACGTCAGAACTCAAGTCTGATAGTACCCAACCAATACGTTAAACGCCTAGCAGCATCGCTTACGTGATTCCTAGGTACACATGATAGTGCCTGCAAGAAACATTCAATTATGGTTAGCGTACAGTACGGTCCCTTCAACTCATATATCCCGATGATTCGACAACCATTGGTTTATCGAGAGTTGTCAATGAATCGATACTATGTGTCATGTCGTAGTTGCATCGATGGTGCAATCTATGAAAAACCTTTCATAATTACAACCATACTCTGGCCAGAGATTTGATCTACATACAAATGAACACATAGGATATCCATACCCGAAGGTAAGCGGTGAATCCCCGACTACACATGCATCGACTCCTATGTGTTTCGACAGAACACCCAACCTTGCCACCTGATGACCCATGAGAGTCGGTAAACAGTCAAAGTGTAATTCTAGCACATAGAGTCTCAATGTTGTCCCGGGTCATAAGGACTAATTCGTACAACCGTAAACCAGGACTTTTCCACTCGATAATGAGAACCACTTGGAAAGTCCTTTTATGGAGGGTTGTTCAGTGCACTCTACCAGGAGCACCTATCTGCATGTTCGGACATCACAATGTCCCTACCAATGAAACATGGTACTCACATCGCAGATACTAGTCTCTAACTCGAGCGGGCTATATCCTTCTTAGTGGCGGCTGAATCGACTAGGAAACCGTTTAGAATATACAGTATTACAAATATGAGTTTCATGATACTCATCATATGAGCATCTCATATTCTTTCTACTATTTGTATATTCAAGGGCTTTATCTATGCAGCTAGCATGGGTATACAGATAAAGATTTGCCAAAGTAATAATTTCAAATATTATTAAAATAAGAATGCTTATACATAGAGTTTCATTGTGAACACTCGGCCAACACTTGGCTCGACGGGCACCTACTCTAACAGTGAGATGGGCCACATGAAGAGAGATTGTCCACAGACGGGCGGAGGGCAGGATCTGGTTCTCAGGTTCAGTTCATCAGAGGCCACAACAGGGACAGTCTACTCAGGGTTCTACCTCCGACGCGTACTCAAGGGCAGGTCATTGCTCTTAACCAGGATCAGGCGGCTGAGGAGAACGAGAGAGTTATCGCAGGTGTGTTTTTATTATGTGGATTACTGCTACGTTCTCATTGATACTGGTGCATCACTCATTCATATCTGCGAGATTTGCTAAGCGTCATAAGTTACCTTTCACTTCTTTGGACGTTGTGGTATCGTTTCCCACGCCGAGGGTCATTCGGTGCTAGCTAAACGTCTAGTTTGGGTTTCCTCTAGAGTTTGAGGGTAATGTTTTAACTGTAATTTGATGACTTGTGATGGAGGATTTTGATTGCATTCTGGAGATAGATGTGCTGACTGTGTTTAGAGCTACTGTGGACTGTTATCAGAAGTTTGTGCAGTTTCGTCCAGTTGAGGGCGACAGTTGGTTTTTCTATGGAGAGGGAGCGCGACCCCGATGTGTGGTTTCTGATCTGAAAGCCTGTCGTGCTTTAGAGTCGGGCGGGGAAGGCTACCTTATCTATGCTATTGATTCGTCCGCAGTTAGTGTCGGTATCAGTGACATTCCAGTGGTTTGCGATTTTCAGGATGTTTTTTCCGAGGAGATTCCTGGTTTTCCTCCGTTCGGGAAGTGGATTTCGGCATGATTTAGTGCCAGGCACGACACCAATCTCTAGAGCTCTTATCGTTTAGCTCCATCGGAGATGCAAGAATTGAAACAGCAGGTTGCAGGATCTTCTTGACAAGGGGTATATTCGACCCAGTGTGTCCCCGTGGGGAGCACCAGTTCTTTTTGTCAAAAAGAAGGATGGTTCTATGCGGCTCTGCATAGATTATCGGCAGTTGAATCGTGCGACGATAAAGAATAAGTATCCGTTGCCACGGATTGATGATTTATTTGATCAACTGCAAGGTACCTATGTGTATTCCAAGATTGATTTAAGGTCTGGTTATCATCAGCTTCGAGTTCATACAGGAGATATATCGAAGACTGCATTCAGGACCCGGTATGGGCATTATGAGTTTCGGTTTGCCTTTTGGGGTGACGAATGCACCAGCAGTTTTTATGGACCTGATGAATCGGGTATTTCGGGATTTCTTGGATAAGTTTGTTGTGGTGGTTATAGATGTATCTTAATCTATTCGCATGATCAGCAAGAACACGTACAACACTTAAGGATTATTTTACAGACACTTCGCGAGATTCAGCTTTATGCGAAGTTGAGTAAATGTGAGTTTTGGATTGACAGGGTTGTATTCCTTGGTCATGTCATTTCTAGCGAGGGAGTTTCAGTTGACCCAAGCAAGGTGGAAGCGGTATTGAACTGGTCGCGTCCGACGACAGTAGCCGAGATCCGCAGTTTTCGGGATTGGCTGGGTATTATCGCCGTTTCATTGTCAACTTCTCTCAGATGCTAAGCCACTCACTCAGCTCACTCGGAAGATGTTTCATTGAGTGGACATCAGAGTGCGAAGAGAGTTTCTTGGAACTTCGCAGACGTTTGACATCTGCGCCGTTTTGGCTTTACCGTCTGGATCTGGTGGTTTCAGTGTTTACACCGATGCCTCCTTGCAGGGACTAGGGTGTTTCTGATGCAGAATGAGCATGTGATTGCTTATGCATCGAGACAGTTGAAGCTCATGAGGAAAACTATCCTGTTCATGATCTGGAATTAGCAGCGATCGTTTTGCTTTGAAAATCTGGCGCCATTATCTGTATGGTGAGCGATTTGAGATTTTCACCGATCATAAGGTTTGAGTATCTGTTCACTCAGGCTGAGTTGAACATGCGTCAGCGTGTTGGATGGATCTACTCAAAGATTACGATTGTGAGATCAAGTACCATCCAGGATCTGCGAATCTCACGGCCGATGCTCTTAGTCACAAGGTGAGGTTATCTGCTCTTCAGACTTGTGCTGTATCTGGGATTATTCAGGATTTCTGTTGATGGGATTCAATTGTAAGCATCGGAAGGGAACAGAGAGTATCCGTTAGCACTATTTTGTCCGAGCCAGTTTTGTATTCTCGGATTAGAGATGCTCAGATGTCTGATTCTAAGGTTCAGAAATTAGCTCGGTTGGCTGATAGAGATAATACTTCTGGATTCCACTATCAGTCCGAGGGTCTTTTGTGCTTATCTGGTCGTGTTGTTGTACCGGAAGATGACACTTTGAGGGAGGAGATTTTGTCCCAGGCTCATCGTAGCAAGTTGAGTGTTCATCGGGGAGCAAACAGATGTATAAGGATTTGAGGACTCGATTTTGGTGGAAGGGTATGAAACGTAATGTTTATCAGTAGTCTCCAAGTGCCTAGTCGTCAGCAGGTGAAGGATGC